>NC_045447.1:92426293-92458473 GCF_002776525.5 Piliocolobus tephrosceles | reverse complement strand
TTTTTTTTTTTTTTTTTTTTTTTTTTTTTTTTTTGAGTTGGAGTCTCGCTCTGTCGCCCAGGCTGGAGTACAGTGGCGCGATCTCAGCTCACTCCAAGCTCCGCCTCCAGGTTCATGCCATTCTCCTGCCTCAGCCTCCCTAGTAGCTGGGACTACAGGCGCCTACCACCACACCTGGCTAATTTTTTTGTATTTTTAGTAGAGACAGGGTTTCACCATGTTAGCTGGGATGGTCTCGATCTCCTGAGCTTGTGAACTGCCTGCCTCCTCCTCCCAAAGTGCTGGGATTACAGGCATGAGCCACAGTGCCCGGCCTATAACGACCCAATTTAATGTAACTCCTGAATGAAAGTAGGCCCACCCTATTTGCTTAGGTCATCTGGAGGAGCCATTCCAGATAATCTGTGAGCCTCTCTTATGCATCCAGGGGTGAAAATGGAAACAGAATACAAAATCTGACTAACACGTTATCAAGCAAACAACCTTAGCTGAGCTTTTCAAAATAAACTTAGTAGTTTTGAGAAATAAGAAGAGTTACTTACATATGAAGAGCTCTAAGGCAACTGGAAACTGGAAAAAATAATGGGAAGGAAGGAACCAGGAGTTCCTACCAATTTGATGACAGAGACCCTATTCTTCATTAAGTTTCTACATGTGGTCCCACAAGTGTGAGCAGAATGAGGAAACTCTGCCTGTGTGGATGAGCGCTGGTCTTTCTGGCTTCCAGGTGCGAGTCGAAGGGTGAAAAGGGAGTGAAAAACTTACATATCTGTCCAGATGACTGATGGTGGGGGAAAATCCCATTTTTCACAAATTATGGGCCGTTTTTTTTTTTATGGCTAGTAATGTACAGAAGATTAAAGTGAAGTCTATATTTCACAAATGGGAGGACCAAATGATTTAAAACCTTTGTTATAATGACCTACTTCGAAGTGAAGAATCAATTTCTTTTACAGCAAGAACCTGTTAATTTAGGAAAAGGGAAAGAGGGAGGAAGCACGTGAATGGAGAGTAAGAGGAAAAGAGGAAAAGGCGGGGAGAGAAAATAGCTAAGGAGGTCAGGTAGAGTTTTTCTGATTCTATTTTTATATGTCAAGCAATGTAGAGGTCATTTTGCATAGTGAAGAGAGGATGAACTTTGGATTCTGTTTTTAACTCCGTCTGCCCCTTAGAACTCCCAATGGCTGCTGTAACAAATCAGCCCATATTTAGTGACTTAAGACAACCAAATATATTATGCTACAGTCAGAAGGCTGATGCAGGTCTCCCAGAGCTGAAATCAAGGTGTCAGCAGGGCCGTGCTCCTTGTCAAGGCTCTGGGGAAGAAACTGTTTCCTTGCTTTTCCAGCTTCTTGAGGTTGCCCATATTCCTCGACTCATGGCCTGTTTTTTTCATCCACAAAGCCAAGCCAGCAATGGCCAGTGGAGTTTCCTCACATCACATTCCTTTGACATGGACTCTCTTCCTCCCTCCTGCTTCCACTTTTTAAGGAGCCTTGTGATTACACTGGGCTCATCTCCCACTTTTTGAGGTCAGCTGATTCCTCCTTAATTCCATCTGCAAACTGCCTTTTCCATGTAACCCAACATATTCACAGGTTCTAGAGCTTAGGACACAGACATCTTTGGGGGAGCAGGGGGCATTTTTCTGCCTACTACAGGGGCTGAGGGACCCTGGCAACTTACTTAGCTACTGACTCTCGGTTTCCTCATCTATCAAATGAGAATAAACACTTGCCTCAGCATTTCTGCAAAAATTAAATGATATTACATCAGTAACTCATCTGTAAGAGTGGGCCCTTGGTAAATAGTGCCTATCATTATCTTTGTTAACTCTTATTAGTCCGTTTTCACACTGCTATAAAGATACTACCCGAGGCTGGGTAATTTATAAAGCAAAGAGGCTTAATGGACTCACAGTTCTGCATGGCTAGTGAGTCTTCAGGAAACTTACAATCATGGTGGAAGACAAAGGAGTAGCAATGGCACAGGTGAGACAAAGAGTGCAGGGGAAATGCCAGGCACAATTAGTGAACTACCAAGCAAAGGTACCTTGCTCCTTTCAGTATCACAGGATTACAGCCATCAAATATTGCCTAATTGTTATCCAAATGTTCTGAGCAAGCTCTTCTTCAGTGAAGCTAAGCATTGCTGGAAGTACTGCCAGGTACCCACCAATTAACTACATCTTTTACTTCACAGCTGCTGAGATAGTATGAAATTCAAGGCAGTTGTTCCCAGTAGCTAGCCAGGTATAAGATTCCACTGAAGACGAAGAGAGAGCATTTGGAGGCACAGCTAAGCTACAATTCATCTAAGATGAGAAGTGAGATGTCTCTTCATGGTTACCATAAAGTTGGTCACCTCTAACAAGCATTGCCCCATCAAATTATTCTGTTCTCTACAAGCATAAAATATTAGGTTGGTGCAAAAGTAATTGTGGATTTTGCCATTATTTTAGCACCAACCTAATACTAGGACCAGTCACTGCAGACACAAGCCACAGAGCTCTAGGGATCTTAACTCTCTACAGCTTCTCCATGGTCTGGGGAGACCTTGTCCTGCTAGCTCTAACCACAGAGACTTTATATTGGGGCAGCAGCCTTCCTGTCACACTTCACTTTTTGTTGGGGTAGAATAAATTTTCAGCCATAGTTATAAATGATGAAACAGAGCAGAACTTGGACTTAAATTGCATCTTCTGATTCTGTGGCTTTTCCCTACCACAGCAGGATGCCCCTTTAAATTAAAAAATCACACAGAGAGAGAGAGGAAGAAAGAAAGAAGTGGCTGCCAGAATACGCTCAGGCTAGTATACTACAGTATTTGAAACCATATGGATACTGCTTTTAAGTATGTGATGCTGCTTAACTTTCACAAGAAAAACATCTTTGTTAAGTGTTCATAATTCATGGACAGTTTGTTCTCTCAGAAAAAAAAAAAAAAAAAACTCTCCAAAAGTATCTGTGCCCTGACCTTGCCCTCTTGCTCATTCTGGAAGGTTCAGGGAATAGCATTACTCCATAGAGGTTGCATTCAGTATCTTGGGAATCAGAAAACTTCCAAGAGTGGCATGGGCAGTAATGGGTGGAGACAGAGTCCTCCAGCCAAACACTCTAACACATACTCCCTCAGGCAGCTGAGGCTGCAGCCAGAAGAAGGAGAGGCAAGATTCAAGGGCGAAAAGAGGGGTTCTTGGCCAACCATTCGTGCATCAAAGGACAAGTAGCTATCTCCCTCGACACATGCGTGGAAAAAATGGAGCAGGCAGAAAACAATAAATTGTCAAAATGACAGCTCTATGTAATCACCAAGAGAACTAATTGGGTTACAGAAAGAAAACACACACACACACACACACACACACACACACACACACACACATTCATAGAGACAGAGTCCTGTGAAATACAACCTAATGCTTCCTTATGAATTTTCATACTCCTCTGTGATCCATCACAGCAGATATTACACCCCAAACCGTCATCCATCATGAACACCACAAGCCAGCAGGGAAGCACAGCACGAAGGGGACTCGTGACCTCTGCTCCCTGAAGTGCCTCCCCCACCTCCTGCAATGTATAACTTGGGAACTCACTAAGGAACAAAGTGCTAAGGCAGCAGGCATTTAGTGGCACCTGTGCTTGCATGGGAGTGGCAGTGCCAGGGCATTCTCCTGTTTGCTGGGGAATTCATTTGCACCACACGTGCGAAGCTGGGGTGTAGAGCATCTTCTCAGCAGGAGATTTCTACTAAACAGAGGTTTGCCTCCTGTGCAAGATGCTTTCACACCTCAGAGTCCCTGGTAATCTTCAAGTTCCAGATTTTTCCACTGAGGCTTCACTCAATGAAGTGGGCAATGTCTTTTCGTTTTAAGAAATTCTAATGTAAGACTCCAGTGCTCCCGTGGGATCCTTCCCTAGCACATCAACCTAGGGACCCAGGAGAAGCAGTGGGGAAAAGTAAACGAAGAAGAAGAATGGGAGGAAACATTGAAAGAGAGACTGAATATGACAGGTACCTACATATACATCATCTCATCTTTGCAACTACCGTAACAAGAGAACTTCATTTATTCTCATTCCAATTTTAGTATATGTGCTGCCAAAGCAAGCGTAGAACTTTATTCTCATTTTGCAAAGGAAAGACCTGAGACTCAGAGAAGTTACTGAGCTTTCCTATGTAGCAAGATTATTTTGTGTTTTCTTTATTTTCTCAGAAGGCTGGTAAAGCTAGGGACAATAGGCTGTGGGTACCCCACCTTGTTCTCAAGAAGAGTTGCTAGACCTATTCCCGCAGGTTTTGCTAAAAGGTGGCCACACCTGTGCTTGGATCCTACTATCCCATTCAACCTGTGTAAGCAGAGTCTGAGGCTTATTTAGAAGGAGAACAGGTGCAAGAGTCATCCACCCAACTGGGATTTCTACAGGATGAGGGAACTGAGTTTCTAGTCCTTGGTTGGAGGCTTGTCAAGTCAAAGAAACTCATCAGTCTGCCCTGGTGTAGTCACACACATGAATAGGATGCATTTCAAGAGTGTTAGGAAAGGCTAGATACTTCTTCCTTAGAGTATGTGGGCTTACCAAACCTCAGTGTTGTTGCTGTCTCTAGCCAAGAAATTCATACACTTCTGAATGCAGTAGTAGTAGAGGACAAGTTCCAGCTTGTCCTCCTAGCACATGGCATGGCCAGGATATGTGGGCTCTCTTGGGCCCAGTAGACTGAGAAGGGGACTTGGTCTTATTTGTCCTTGTGGAACTCAAAAGAGCTTCCTGCCAGGGCAAGAAGACCTCAGCACTAAGAGGCTGTGGGGTAGCCCACCACAGGCAAGACTTGAGGAGGGATTTAGGAGAACAGCAGAACAGCCTGAGGATTTAGTATACCACAGGAGTCCCTGTGGGGTACCTCTGAAGGACCGACGGATGGCGTGGAGGGCCTGAGAGTTGCCCATGGTGGCAAAGGAAAACTGCAAATAGCATCAGCTAGCTAGAGACTTTTGCCTCTTTTTGTCTGCACTTTGCTCCCCCTGCCCCAACTCTAGAGGGCCCAGAATATAGGGAGGTATAAAGAACAAAGAACGTAGAGGATATAGGAAACCATGCTGATGTGGTTTGTCTCTGTTTCCCCACCTAAATCTCATCTCAAATTGTAATCCCCTCATGTCGAAGGAGGAACCTGGTGAGAGGTGACTGGATCACGGGAGCAGTTTTCCCCATGCTGTTCTAGTGATATTAAGTGAGTTTTCATAAGATCTGATGGTTTTATAAGGGGCTCTTCCCACTACGCATCCTCTCTCTCTCACCTGCCACCATGTAAGATGTGCCTGCTTCCCCTACGGTCATGATTGTAAGTTTCCTGAGGCCTCCCCAGCCAAGTGGAACTGTGAGTCAATTAAACCTCTTTGCTTTATAAATTACCCAGTCTCAGGTATTTCTTTATAGAGTGTGAGAACAGACTAATACAAATGCCTACCTCCTCACTACAGGGCTGTGCTGAGCCAGGGCTGGTAGGGATGGGGGAAAGGATGGGGAGGAAGAAGAAAGCTTCTAGTTATAAGTGAGCTTCAAGTGTTAGAATGGACTGAACTAAAACATTTTAATGGCTAAAAATGAGCTTTAATTATCAACATAAATTGATTACTGAACAGTTGTCAACAACTGAAAAGTTTTGGGATCCTAGGGTAGGAAAGTGGGGTTCATCATAGCTTGAATGAAGGTGGTATTGTGAGGAAAAAAAAATTTTTTTTTTTGAGACAGAGTCTCACTCTGTTGCGCAGCCTGGAGTGCAGTGGCACAATCTCCGCTCAATGAAACCTCTACCTCCTGGGCTCAAGTGATTCTCCTGTATCAGCCTCCCAAGTAGCTGGGATTACAGGCGCTTGCCACCATGCCTGGCTAATTTTTGTATTTTTAGTAGAGACAGGGTTTCACCATGTTGGCCAGGCTGGTCTTGAACTCCTGACCTCAAGGGATCTGCCCACCTCAGCCTCCCAAAGTGCTGGGATTACACTCATGAGCCACTGCACCCAGCTGGGAGAAAAATTTTAAAACAGTATTTTCCAACTTGGACCCTCTCAAAATCTGCTAAGCTAATAGGTTAATCACACTGAATATCACAGATGTTTGCAAAGTCAGCATTTGAACTTTATTTTCCAACTGCAAAGGCAGAGGATCATTCTTGTGCTATGGGGATAGAAATCGAAGTCAGTTGAGGTTGTAAAACTTAAACAGATGTCTTGGAATCACTTTTCTTTATGGTTGTCAGCAGCAGCATAAATCTGCTTCTTACAGGAATTAGATTTGTTTAGGAATTTCAATAGGAGTCTATGGTGCAAATAAGTCCAGTTCCATATAATTTTGTCCACTACTGTGTCAAGTTGGTAGCAGGAGGGCACGCTGGCTGACCAACTTAGTGGAAGACACCGAGAAGTAAGTACTGACAAAGACTCCCTCTTTTACCAAACTTGCTAGGTTCCTCTGAGCCCTCCGCACTAAGCCTCCACCTCTGCCTGTGTGTAGCAATTCTTCTAAGTCAGCTTGGCAAAAATCCCCCTACCCATGGCAGCTCCTCTTAGTAATTTTCCATATACTGAGCCCTTCACTCTGTTTCTAAAGCCCCAGCTATCTTTGCTGTGTTCAGAGTTGAGCTCAGTCACTCCTCGATTGCAGTAGTCTCCCCTGCACTGCCACAGGCTTGAAGAAAATGCATCTCACCATCTTTAACAAGTGTCCAGTGAATAAGTTTTCTTTAACTGTACCAACTCCAGTTACCTTACTGACTGGAACAGTGTCGAAAGGTAACAAGAACAGCTACCTCTATTTCTTGTGTCCGTGGTTTTGTAAAGGCTGTTTTATTCTACTGTTGTCAAGTACATTTTTAATTTTCTCATTCTTTTCGGTTATTTGAATTAAAGGAAAAGAGGGAAAAGATTTGAAAAAAAATTTTTTAAAACATTACAAAGGGACTGAGGGAAAGGACAAATTAGTATGCATGACAAAGAAAGGCTCTGCATTAAAGAAATGCTGAGGAGGAAGGGAAAGGGAAGGGCTGGGAGGGGGAGAAGAGAAATGAAGCAGGTTTAGCCTAGTCAGGCTTATGTACTAAATGTTATAGCTTTATAAATTCCCAGAAGTGCAAAAAAGATCTTAGTGTATATAATGCTTTAAAAAGTCACAGAAGGAAAAAGGAAATGAATTCAACTCACTTGCTTTTGGGGCTGCCTTAAAAAAAAAAAAGAAGGCAGATAAATGCTGCTAACAGAGCTCTTTGCAATGTTTCAAAATGAATAAATAAAACCTTCCCTGCCAACTTTTTTTTTATTATTATGTCTGTCTCTGACTTTTTAAATGCTTTCCTTAAAAATGTTTTCATGCTTCCTTTTCCCTGAACGTTTTACAGTTCGCGTTCTTAAATTTCACTGGAGACCTGCAAATCAAGTTGCATCTTGCTGATTTGATAGCTGCTTTTACGCAGCCCAGCGGAAGGCAATGCCTTAGCATCACTCTTGCTGGGAAGAGAGTTTATTAGCAAGGCCTCCCCTGCTTGGCTGGCAGGAGGACGTGCTAGGAAGGCCAGACTAGGCTTGGTCTGGCCCAGGGGCCAGCCAGCAGGTGACTAGATCAGGCGGAGCGGGCCACTCTGCAGTGACCTTCAGTCTCATAGCAACAGCAAAGGAAATCACCTCTTTCCCCAAACATCATTAGAGACCCTTGCTTTTCCACCCTGGTTGGGAGAGAGGAAGGGAAAGTGGACAGAGGCAGGAGAAGAAAAATCCTTGTTTTGCAATCCTAGTAATTAGTCCTAGAGGATTTCTCCAACTGCTACTGCTGGCAGGAAGGCCTAGAAAGTGGCGTCGTCAGGCTCACTGCACCGGCCACCGCGGTGCCGGCTCCCTACTTGAAATTCAAATGAGAGCTGCTCTGACCTTTCCTGTCACATATTTTATTTCAGAGACAGTTTACAAGGCCTCTCCACCATGCAGGTCATGTTTTAGTTTAAACAGAAATACTCTCGTAGGTGTTAGATGCGAGTTAATGATTACACTGAAATCATTCTAATTAGGCTCTGTTGTTACACACTATACCCTTTGGGGGCTGCCGCTGTTGTCACATAAAGTATTTTGTAGAAAAATAATTGGTCTGAGCTCTCTTTCTCCCTCTTTTCACATACCCATCCCCTCTCTTCCTCTTTTTTCAAAAAATAATAATAATAATGATTATTGATCTTTCAGCACTTGATCCGGAAGATCATTCACCTTTCGGTCCCTGTGATCCTTCAGGAAGGCCTCAGGCTGTCAGTGGCCGCGGAGGGAGGTCACCTCCGCTGGTTCTTTAGCAGTGCAGGCCTGCGTCACTCTATCAGAGGGGAAATGAGGATGAGATCCCTATTAGAGTTCCTCCAAAGCATCCTTACATTTTGTTTTGGTCTGCTGTGTTTTGGGGGGAGCCTCCAGGAGGAACGGCTGACTTATTCCAAGAGGCTTGTCACCTTCCTGCGCTGTGCACTGGTGTGAGGAATGATTCAGCGGGGTGGGGGTGCTCATGTCTCTGTATAATTTCTTTGTCATTTACCTACATCTATATACATACACCATGCACAGTTCACTCTCCAGCAATTTTCTATCTTGTTACCGCCAGGATGATCCAATATTGATTTTTTTCCCTCCTAACTTTTCTTTGTTTCTTCTCATTTACCCTCAATAATTGACCCAGATGCCTTACAGAAAAAAAGCACTTAGCTATTTAAAGGGATATACTTAACACTAGAGGAGGAGGAAACAAATTTGGGGAAAATGAACAGGGTCTATTCTGAAAAATGGACAATGCTGATGAAAATAAAATGGACCATCGCTTGGAGAAAAAAAAATGTTTTTGTCCTGCACTTCTGACAGTTAAAAGGTTGGCTGAAGAGTTGAAAGGAGAAAGGAAGAGGCTTCAAATGAAGAGGCAAAGATTCAAGCTGGGAAGGGTGTGCTAACCTAATACCAGGAGTAGGCTGAGTACTTAACATCCTTGCCTACAATTGAGAGTCCTGACTACACTTTTTAAGGTTGTTTCCGATCTTAAAAGTATTGGAAAAAATTATCCCGAGGTCGACTGTCTCAGCCGCTTTAAATCTAGATCCAGTGCCATCAGAGAATTTGGGAAACAAAAATTTTTAATGAAGTTTATGCAGCAAAAAGCCAAGTTGGCAAAAATTTTTCTCATCCTGATAAAAAAAAAAGTGCAAAGAATTAACAAAATTATAAAAACATCACTACTGTTTACCTACCTTAAAAATTCAGTATCTCTAGGATTCGCTGTCCGGACCAACAATCCTTTCCACTCAAAGTGTAGTTCACGGACCAGCAGTGCCACCCTCACCTGGGGTCTGTCAGAAATGCAGACTCTCAGGCCCCACCCCAGATGTGCAGAATCAGAACTTTCACTCTAACAAAATGCCCAAGTGATTCACGCATGCATTCAGTCTGAGACGCCTATTGTACGACACTCTTACCTTCAGAGGCCCAGGACTTTTTCTCCCTCTTAAAGATTCCCTGACTCAAATTGAGTCCTGTGAAATCCACCTTACATTTCATGCCACCACGGGGAGAGACATGAGCTCCGACTCCTCACTCAGTTTCCCCAAGAAGCTGAAAAGTGTAAGACACAGACATTAATTGGGTTTTCAAGAAAAAAAAAGTAGTACTGAAAACTTCCTTGAGAAATATGTCGTTGTAATGTTTTGCTTTTATTTTCTTTTGACATTGGGAAGGTGGGGGTGGGTTACAGGGACTCTGAAGGAAGTCATAAAAATTAAAATACTAAGTTAGAGACCTTTTGTTCTTTTTGTCTTTACTTAAGAGCTAAAGTAAGTTGTCAGTCCAAAACAACCCTTGCTATATGAATAAACATTCCACCAGCAATGCTAATAATTCAATTAATGTCCTATGCAAGTATGAAATAACTAGTTTCTCACTGGTTTGATTAGCTTGCATCTTGTTAGGATTCAGTTTTAGAGGTTTTATATACACACTCACACACACCCCCACACATCTATGTATGTACATGTATATATACTGTGTCTATATATATGCTAAAGACACTTGCTGTCTCTTCTAAACAATTAAAAACAAGTTTATTTCAAGACCCCCACCAACCTTAGACTGCAGCCTGGCAGCCTCATGCCTGCCAAGGCCTCCAACTGCAGTGTTTGTTGGCAACACCTTTGTCACTGCCTAAACAAGGCATCAATAATTAAATTCCCATTTATAAAAAGAGGAAATTATTCATGCCATCAACACTCCCCATCAATAACAGGAGGAAACCTAACTATCTCATTACCCCATCACACTGTGTGCAAACAGAACTGCCCGTTGTTGACAATAAATATTTGATAAGTGAGGAAACAGGAAGGATAAACCAAGGGTGCAGAGTGGAGTTGCACAGTTGCCAGGGGACTTGGCCTCAGTGGCTGTGGTTTACCTCCCGGGTCATCCTGGAGATACCTGCTGGATTAGCTGCAAACTGACCACGGCTCAATGAAAAGCAGACCATGTGCCTGCTTCTGAATCACACAGCCTTTCTATCTTTATTCATGTCTAAAAATATAACAAATCTTGGTTCTCGCTTTTCTTCCTTTGCTTTCTCAATACATTCCTAGAGAACTTTCTCAATCAAAGTTTTAAAATACGTCATTGTATTTGAAACATTCTACTATGCCTCAACATCCCGTCTGGAATGCTGGACTAGAAGTTTAGTGAAAAATGGACTGACTAAGTGAGTGGGCGCTCGAGATTCAAGCTCAGCTTTCCTGTGGACCTGCTGGGAAGTCACGGGGAAGCTGCTTTACCTCTCTGTGCCTCAGTTTCCTCAAGCTGAAATTGAGATATTTGGAAGAGCTGATTTCTCTTTCAGCTCCTAAAAATAAAATGTTTCTTTTCATGGAAAGCCTTCCCTCATAATAATTTTTTAAAATACAGGAAAATCACAAGTCACCCCAAAGGAGAGATGCAGTATAATTTTCAGTTTGGTACTAGCTTTGCTGCTGACCTTGGATAAATTATTAACTCTAGCCCCCATGTTTCTCCACTCTGTTGAACAGAGATAATGCTGATTATTTTCTTTTGCAAGGTTATTCTCTATTTCTACCCCTATCTATTTTCCACCCTACTCAGTCCTTCTCAGTATCTTTGGAAACAGATGCCATCACACATGCTCCCCTCCTTTCTGGCTTCCTGTTGGACTGGGCCAATGGAAGTCTCCACCAAGAGACTGGACAGCAAGAGTTGAGAGACGCTAGGACATTTCTTCACCACCCCCTCCCTGCTTCTGCAACCCTTCTGGAACAGCAGCCCTCTCTTTCCCTAACCACAGCTCCCACCAGATGGTCCCTTGCCACAACTCCTGTTCTCAGTGGGCTCTGGAAACCTATTTCGTCCCCTTTTCCCTTCACCCCCAGGCATAGGAACAGCTTCCGCAGTGGCCAGCCTCTGGTTTCTTTGTCTCTGCCCACATCTCTGTAAGTAGGTGTTTTAGTAAAGCCCCCTATTCAAGCTACCAAAGCTCAGTTCCATTTAATGACAAAACTCGGAGTGACATCCTAACATGGTGAAACCCTGTCTCTACTAAAAAATACAAAAAACTAGCCGGGCGAGGTGGCGGGCGCCTGTAGTCCCAGCCACTCGGGAGGCTGAGGCAGGAGAATGGCATGAACCCGGGAGGCGGAGCTTGCAGTGAGCTGAGATCCGGCCACTGCACTCCAGCCTGGGCGGCAGAGCAAGACTCCGTCTCAAAAAAAAAAAAAAGAATAATCCATCTAAAATACTTCTGATACTGTATTAGTGCCTTAAGGCTGCCATAATAAAGTACATGGTGAAAGCAACAGAAATGTATTTTCTCATAGTTCTGGAGGCTGGAAGTCCAAGGTCAAGGTGTTGACAGGGTTGTTTCTTCTGAGGCCTCTACATTAACCTGTTCTCACCCTGCTATAAGGACATACAAGCGACTGAGTAATTTATAAAGGAAAGAGATTTAATGGACTCACAGTTCCACATGGCTGGGGAGGCCCCACAATCATGGCAGAAGGTGAAGAAGGAGCAAAGGCACATCTTACATGGTGGCAGACAAGAGTGTGTGTGCAGGGGAACTGCCCTTTATCAAACCATCAGGTCTCATGAGACTTATTCAGTATCATGAGAACAGCACAGAAAAACCTGCCCTCGTGATTCAATTACCTCCCACCAGGTCCCTCTTACAACACTTAGGGATTTCAGGAGCTACAGTTCAAGATGAGATTTGGGTGGGGACACAGCCAAACCATATCAGCCTCTTTCCTTGGCTTGTAGATGGTCACCCTCTCCCTGTGTCTTCACATCATTTTTCTTCTGATGTGTCTGTGTCCTAACCTCCTCTTCTTATAAGGACATCAGTCAGATTGGATTAGGATCCCCCCCCCCCCAGTGACCTAATTTTAACCTAATTACCCTTTAAAGACCCTTAACATTCTGGGGAACTGGGACTTAGGACTTCAATGTATTAATTTGGCAGGGATAACATTCAGCACAAAAGGTACTTTCAATATAATTTCAGCAGGGACTTTCAACATAATTAGGCCACAGTTTTCTAAGAATGAAACTTGGCTGCATTTCTCATATATCCTTCAAGAGAGGTCTCCCAGATCATAAACCCACACTACAACCAACAGCCATGCTATGCACGGAGTATGTGGTACCAGACATAAGCTCCAACCAAACATTGGTGACAATGTAGTACTGGCTTCACCCACCTCAACCAGAGGAATCTGTGACCAGAATGGGAGCATGCCAGGGTAGGAAATGTTAATTGGGAGGCAGAAGATGGGAGCTTCTGGCTGAGTGGCCTTAACTATCACTCAGCATTTCAGATGCTCCATTTCTGCCTTCATAAAATAATAGTATCAACCACCTCATGCGGTTATTAAAAGAATCAAAGGAGATAGTAGGTGTAAAAGTCCTTTGCAAAACTTAAAATACTGTCCTGGTCCTGTACAAATAATACACTTGCCCTAAGTTCAATTGTACTGTTTTCTGTTCTTCAGAGAATGAAGAGTTGAAAGACAATAAGCCCTTTGAAATCAGGAAACTTTTGTCATATGCTATTTTTATTCCTTCCACAGCTCCTAGCTGAGCGCACAGTGGGTTTTCAATATATATTTATTGAAGTAAGTTTTCATCAGTGCAGTGCTTATCCATCTTCTTTTAATTAAAAACAAAAACATTGAACGAAGGCACCCAGTTCTAGAAGACGAAACTAGATATATCTATTAGTTTGCCCATTAAGTCAAGTTTATGAGAACTTCTCAACATTTTTGCCTATGTCTTTTAGTAATTAAAGCACACCAAGACATTTAGGATGCATTCTGAAAAACATTTATCAATATTATTTCTGGGGGCCATTATCCGTGGTCCATGATCCTTGTCCAGTTTCCTGATACAGTAGTCTCCCTTTATCCATGGGGCATATGTTCCAAGATCCCAAAGAGATGTCTGAAACCTCAAATAATACTGAACCTCATATATTCGATGTTATGTTTTTACTTACACATACATGTGATATGCTTATGTGATATGATGAAGCTTAATTTATAAATCAGGCACAGTAAGAAGTTAACAACTAGTAATAAAATAGAATAATTATAACAATGTACTGTAATAAAAGTTACGTGAATGTGGTCTCTCTCTCTTTCTCTCTCTCTAAATATCTTATAGCACTGTACTCACACCTTTTCCTATGATGATGTGAGGTGATAAAATGTCTACATCATGACATGAAGTGAGGTGAATGACATAGGTATTGTGATATAGCGTTTGAAACTTACGAATTGTTTATTTCTGAAATTATCCATTTAATACCTTCAGATCAAGGTTGACCTCAGGTAACTGAAAGCAACAAAAACAAAACTGCAGAGTATAGGGACTACTATAACTAGATGGAACTCTCAATGTAATTGGAGTTTGACCCAATAACAGCTCCATCCTCTAATCAACATATGGGTTCATGCCTATTCGGAAATTTTACTTTAAGGAAGACTGAGTTTTGCATCATTTTTACGTTACACTAAGTGACTATTGAATGCTGGAATCCTAAGTCGTCTTCGAATGTTTGAATAATAAAAAATATTATAAGAAATACCGAGGAAGTCTAACTAAAAGTAGAAATTATTGGATAATGAATAATGGGAATTATAAATTGGGATTTTTTTTTTTACTTGAGAAATACTTTATTGAGTCTTTTGACCTTTGCTTGATCTCTTTCTACAAATCCTTTAATTTCAATTCATTGTCACTCACCCAGAGCATTATAGTAGATAGTCTTCCCTTGAGTTAGGGCTGCTAGGTTTTCTCTGTTTTGGTTTATAATGTGATGGAAAGTATTATTTTAGTTGAACTGTGAGATACATTGCATAATTTGCATAGTTGCTTTCCTATTCAAAACCACGTCTTATTGTGTAACATCCTTGTGACGTTATTACGATTCCAGAGAGAGAATTTGAGAAAGAGAGAGAGGGGATTATGGGGTGTTAACCTCCAAGGTTCCCATTCCACATGCTACATATTAGCAGGAATAAAGAGAAACTGGGAAAAGCTAAGAAACAGTGAAAGGAGAAATAAAAACAACAGATGTTTTAATGGGAATGAGAAAATTATTTTGCCTATGATTGGATGGAAGAATGTAGAGATGCATGTGAGGATGGAACCTAACAGGATGTTGGCTCTGAGGTCAGGCTATCTGGTTTGAATGCTGGATGTGCCAGTTACTCACTGAGTAAACATGGACACATTTTAACCTCTCTATGCCTTAGTTGTCTTTTTTGAAAAAGGACAATGTGAACATCTACTTTATAGGGTCATTCTGGAGATCAATAGAGCCAATTAATGTAGGCTGACCCTAGCAAATAATATCTGAATAAATATTAGCTGCTGTTGTTACTGTTATTGTTACTGTTGTTGTTATAAAAATATTCAGTCCTTCTTAAGTCAGAATTTTGCCATTGGTTAAAATCTTTCCAAGTGTGTCAACATCTCACTTAAATGTAGGTGATGTGGTTTGATGTTTGTTTCCTCCTAATCTCATGTGGAAATGTGATTCCCAGTGTCGGAGGCAGGGCCTGGTGGGAGGTGATTGGCTCATGGGGGCAGATCCCTCATGAATGGCTTAGCACCATCCCCTTGGTGATAAGTGAGTAGTCACTCGGTTAGTCCTCAGAAGATCCGGATGTTTAAAAGAGTCTGGTTCAATATAATCTACAGATTCCAAGAAAAAAAGAGTCTGGGATCTCCCCCTTCTCTCTCTTGCTCGCTCTTGCCATGTGAGATGCTGGCTCCTTACTGTCCTCTACCATTATTGGAAGCTTCCTCAGGCCTTCTCCAGAAGTGGAGCAGATGTTGGCACCATGCTTGTACAGCCTGCAGAACTGTGAGCCAATTAAACCTCTTTTCTTTATAAATTACCCAGCCTCGGGTATTCCTTTATGGCAAGCTTGTCCAACCCATAACCCATGGGCCTCATGTGGCCCAGGACAGCTTTGAATGAGTCCCAACACAAATTTGTAAACTTTCTTAAAACATTATGAGTTTTTTTGTGAAATTTTTATGGCTCATCAGCTATCATTAGTATTAGTATATTTTATGTGTGGCCTGAGACAATTCTTCTTCTTCCAGTGAGGCCCAAGGAAGTCAAAAGATTGAACACCCCTGCTTTATGGGGATATAAAAAGGCCTAACACAGTAAGATACATATTCTGTAAAAGGGATAGATTGGTCTGGCTCTTTCCAGCTCTCACATTCAATGCTCCTGTGAGGACCCTCCAAGCCCTTAGGCTACATATATTCTAGAACAGGAAGGAACCTGAAAGACCATATTGTCTATTCCACATATTTTGTGATGAAGAGACAAACTCAGAGAGATTAGCTCTGGCTGGATTTCTCATAAGGACTATGTGTCAGGCACAGACCTGGAATGAGAACAACACCCCTGAGAATGGCCAGGCCTCTCCTCACTACGTGCCCAGCCCACGTTGTCACCCATCTCATTATTTTACCCATGAGTTCCTTAATCCAGGATTCTAAAAATTAACTCATGCATGTCTAGATTTAAAAAAGTGATTTGAAAGACCAAAATGCAAGTATTTTGAGGGCTCAAACCTCATCTTTCTTTTTTTCTTGTTAGTTGGATATATTTCTCAACCTCAACTTAACCTTCTTCTGTTTCTCCCAGAAAACCTAGCACTTTGCCTCACACAAAGCAGGTCTTAAAAAAAAAAAAATGTTGTTTAAAAATGTTGGCTTCACTCAATTTGCAATGATACATTTATCATCATTCTTTCCTCACCCTTAGCATGATTTGACATACAGGCATAGGGAAAGATCATGAAAGAAATAGCTCATCATAAGAATTTCGAATTCCTGGATATTTCAGAACTCCTATCATATTTTTAGGCCCACATGTCTAAAAATAGAAATTAGCTTCCTGAAGGGCCACTACATCACTGCACCATGATATTCCTCAATGTTCCACTAATGTGTACCACCAGCTGCCCGCTTTGGAAACTATGTCCACTAGCTCATGTCTTAGTCCATTTGGGTTACTTTAACAAATACCATAAACTGGGTGGCTTATAAAACTAGAAATGTATTTCTCAGTTCTAGGGGCTGGAAAGTCCAAGGTCAAAGTGCCAGCAGATTCTTGAGGGCCCACTACCAATTTATAGATAGCACCTTCTAGCAGTGTCTTCACATGGTAGAAGGGGAGAACTGTTGATCTCCCCAGGACCTTACAAGGTTACTAATCCTGTTCATGGCAGCTCCACCTGCCCTCATGACCTAATTGCCTCCCAAAGGCCCCATCCCCTAATACCATAACATTGAGAATTAGGTTTCAACGTATGAATTCTAGGGAGACACAAACATTCAATCCACAGCAGCATATATAAAATTACTTTGTCAAATCAAAAGGCGGTTTTGGCCACAAATTAAATGCAAACTTAGAATGGCTGCCAAATCCTATTTATCAATGTAACAAATAATATTTACCAATTTCTTCATTTCCCTAAATTGTTTTCCATCCTCAGGCTATGTAGCTTGCATCTTAATTTAGCACTAATTTCTCCACACTAGAAACTTCTCCTGTGTGTTTTACCTTATTCCTGCTTCGACAAAAGTAAACACTGATTTGGACTCCTCTGGCAACTTGCTAATACAACAGATTAGTGCATTCTGCCTTAGGCAAAGTCTTTCTTTCTGCCCTTTAGGGATTGTGCAGCCATCAGATGTAATTTTGATTCTTGATATTTTAGCAGTCATGCATGGGACTTCTTTACGCAAGTGAGACTGAAATATCTCTCTGACAACATGTTGGAACATGTCCCAGTATAGGGCATAAACACAGTTGCCTCTAAGAGGAAGAATGCTGAAAGGGGTGGTATAGTGGAAGAAGAATGAGAGAGAATCAACTCAGAATTTAGTTCTAAATCTGGGATATGGTTAATCATCTACCAATCATGGCTTGATTTTTTTTTTTTTTTTGTCTCCATATTTACCACAACTGAGACATTGAAGACCAGAAACCAAGAAAACATGTGAGATAAGTAAAGATGACAATAAGACCTTTAAGCCAAATTAACACCTCCTTCATACAGACAATAAATATGTGATATGCCTCATGAATAGGCAAAAATGCCCTCTCAGGATGTCCCCAAATTAAGATCTTCAGGTGAGTCATGTTAAGGAGACAACAAATAGGTTACTCCAGTGACAAGGATTCTCTCCTTGACCAAAACTTCAGTCAGCTTCCTCTGAATCCTTTGCTTGACAAGGTCTGACATTGGGCTTCCCTTCCCATCCTTGCAGGATCCAGTCTGAGCAAGAATTCTGATCAGTCAGTTTAGGGAAAATTCCCCCCGGGGCTTTGGTATCTGACCACCCTGGATATGCTATTACCCTGCCTTCAGTAATAAACCTAGCAAGTCACTTGAGCCAGAAACACTTTATCTTTGATATTTTTCCTCTTAGTAATTTTCCAGCCACTGCCACCCACTCTGCCCCTTGGTTATAAATCCCCACTTTTCTTTGTGAGAGTTGGAGTTCAGTCCCATCTCTCTCCCCCACTGCAAGACTCCATTGCAGTGGTCCCTGTACCTATCGCCAGGCTCCCCTGCCCTGGGAATAAAGCCATTCTTATCATCTGTAACAAGTGTCGTGAATAATTTTTTCTTTATCACTGGCTTGGATTGGGGAGGGGTCATGTCAGCAATCAGATTGGTTGTTTCTTCCTCTAATCCAACCTGCCTGTTAATATGGGAAAAATCCCTCCGGCCCTCATTTATCTTACTCATCAGCTTGATGAGCTCTGGGACTCCCTATCTCACCAATCCATAATCTCTCAGCTCAGTGTTTCCAACACAAGCATGCATCAGAATCCCCTGTAGACTGAAAAATT
Source organism: Piliocolobus tephrosceles (assembly GCF_002776525.5). Lineage (NCBI taxonomy): Eukaryota > Metazoa > Chordata > Mammalia > Primates > Cercopithecidae > Piliocolobus > Piliocolobus tephrosceles. The sequence continues at coordinate 92,440,018 of NC_045447.1, read as the reverse complement.
GACTACTGGGTACAACGTTTACTATATGGATGACGGGTTTAGTAGAAACCCAAACCTCAGCATCACACAACATATCCAAGTAACAAACTTGTGCATGTACCCCCTGAATCTAAAATTAAATTTTAAAAAAAATCCCCTGTAGAGCTCACTCAGAATCCCCATTCTCAGGAAGTTGGGGTGCTGAGTGCCCCAACAGGTGCATTTTTTTTTTTTTTTTTCTGAGACGGAGTCTTGCTCTGTCACCCAGGCTGGAGTGCAGTGGCCCAATCTTGGCTCACTGCAAGCTCTACCTCCCGGGTTCATGCCATTCTCCTGCCTCAGCCTCCCAAGTAGCTGGGACTACAGGTGCCCCTACCACGCCCGGCTAATTTTTTGTATTTTTAGTAGAGACGGGGTTTCACCTGTTAGCCAGGATGGTCTCAATCTCCTGACCTTGTGATCCACCCGCCTCAGCCTCCCAAAGTTCTGGGATTACAGACAAGAACCACCGCACCTGCCCCACCTCTGCATTTTTAATAAGCCTTATAAGTAAATCCAACACTGATGCAGTTCATCTTACATATATAAAAATTGGTGAAAATAGATGTTAATGAACTTGTCCCAGGCTACATGTCTTGTGCTAATTAGGTACACAGCTAGGCTCTGCTCTAGTCTCTAGTCTCCTCTTAATCTCCTGGTTGCAGTAATGAGCCTCTGCTTCTAACTGGCATTGACAGTCAGTACCCCACCTGACTTTATAGGTCCTTCTTTTTATTATTTTTTATTTGCTTTTGTATGTGTGTGTGCATGCGTGCGTGCGCATGCGTGTGTGTGTGACAGAGCCTTGCTCTATCACCCAGGCTGGACTGCCGTGGTGCACTCTCAGCTCATTGCAACCTCTGTCTCCCACATTCAAGCAATTCTCCTGCCTCAGCCTCCTGAGTAGCTGGGATTACAGGTGCCTGCCACCATTCCTGGCTAATTTTTGTATTTTTAGTAGAGACAGGGTTTCACCATGTTGGCCAGACTGGTCTCGAACTCCTGACCTCAAGTGATCCTCCCACCTTGGCCTCCCAAAGTGCTGGGATTATAGAGGTGAGCCACCGCACCCAGTCAGTCCTTCTTAATACAGTACCTTGCACTAAACTCTCTCTAGTCACTCTCCTCCTACCTCCCTGGCACCCTCTACTTTAGTCAAGCAGCCCTCCATGTTCTGTTCCCTTCACACATTGTCATCTTCACATGAAATATCCTCTCTTCTCTACCCAACAAGTTATTTCATCAATTCCTCAACTTTCTGCTCAATTCCCACCTCTTCCTCAAGCCTATGTGACTGTTGTGCTTTCACTCTTCTCCCTCTTTTGCCCTCTAATTACACTTCTGTCCTTAGTGCACAGCTTGACCATTAGCTATTTATTCTAACATAGTTGCTGTAATGGTTAATTTTATGTGTCAGCTTGACTGGTGTATTAGTTCATTTTTGCATTTCTATAAATAAATACTCGAGACTGGATAAATTATAAAGAAAAGCAGTTCAACTGCCTCATGGTTCCACAGGCTGTACAGGAGGCATGGCTGGGGAGGCCTCAGGGAGCTTTTATTCATGGCAGAAGACAAAATGGAGCAGGCATTTTCACGTGGCCAGAGCAGGAGGAAGGGATGGTTGAGGGGAAGGTGCTACACACTTTTAAACAACCGGATCTCGGGAGAACTCTATCATGAGACCAGCACTAGGGGGATGGTGCTAAATGATTAGAAACCACCCCCATGATCCAATCACCTCCTACCTCCCAACAGGCCCCACTGCCAACCTTGGGAATTATCATTTGATGTGAGATTTAGGCAGGGACACGATCTGAACCCTATCAACTGGACCATGGGACACCCAGATCGCTGGCCAAACATTGTTTCTGGATACACCTGTGAGGGTATTTCTGGAAGAGATTAGCATTTGAATCAGTGGGCTGAGTAGACTAGATGGCCTTCCCTTGTGTATATGGGCCTCATGCAATTCGTAGAAGGCCTGAATAAAACAAAAAGGTGAAGAAGTTTGAATTTACTCTCTGATGTTGAGCTGGGACATCGATCTTCTCCTGCCATTGGTACTCCCGGGTCTCAGGCCCTTAGACCTGCACTGGAATCTACAGCATTGGCTCTCCGGCTCTGAGGCCCCAAACTACACCACCAACGTTCCTGCATTTTAAGCTTGCAAATAGCAGATCACGGGACTTCTCAGCCTCCACACAAACAGCTTATTCAATCTATATCTATCTATCCTATTGGATAGATATCCATATATATTTCCTTCTGATTGGCTCTATTTCTCTAGAGAACCCTGACCAACAAGCTTTTGTTTCTTTTTTACTTTCATTCTTTCTTTTAATTTTTATATTTCATTTCATATAGTATTATTGTTTCTTTTCATTTGTTTCTTATGTTGTTATTGTTTCTTTTGCTTATTTTGCCCAACTAGATCATGAGTTCACAAAGTCAGGGCCCATTCTCTGTATTTTTTCAGTACTCCTATGGCAGCTATCAAGGTTTTGAACAGGTAGTGGGTAATCAACAGATATTTGCTGGTAGCTTGTGATTATTCTGTTATTATTACGTTGCCAACTGACATATGTTTCTCCTACTTGTAAGATGTAACCTCTTGGCCACACAGTGGCTCACACCTGTAATCCCAGCACTTCGGGAGGCTGAGGCAGGTGGATCATGAGGTCGAGAGAGTGAGACCATCCTGGCCAACATAGTAAAACACTGTCTCTACTACAAACACAAAAATTAGCTCAGCGTGGCAGCGTGTGCCTGTAGTCCCAGCTACTTGGGAGGCTGAATTAGGAGAATTGCTTGAACCCGGGAAATGGAGGTTGCAGTGAGCTGAGATCGTGCCACTGCACTCCAGCCTGGTGACAGAGTAAGACTCTATCCGCCCCCCCCCCCACAAAAAAAATAGTAACTTCTTTACTTGAAGTTTTATTGTTATTAGCTTGGATATCACCAGCTATGGGGCACTTGGATATTAACTTGGGAATCACAAGGTGCAGGGCACTTGGCCAAAGTCTATAAACTGCCAGTTTTATGACATATTTTATTTGTCCTCAGAATGATTTTAAAAATTGACCATTATTTCAATATTAGAACATTTCACATAAAATCTTAACTACAAACTTCTCCTAGAAAATCATAAAACCTGGGAATCCTCTGCTCACATTCTTGTAGGTCAGAAATGACCCTGGGCTAAGTAAAACCAGCTGCCTCCTTTAGGCAGGACTTGTGTAGTCCAATTTGCCATAGTCATCACCCTTCCTATGGTGTCCCCAACATTAAAAGTGAGTGTCAATAGTCATTCATCATCGTGCTTGACTGCTGTTTTACATCTAGTAGGAAAACAGCTGCTGGGACTATTGTTCTATCAAAGGAGATAAATCAAAAGATATACCAAAAAGGCTGCTAATTTTAAAAAAATTAGAATATATGCCTTTGTAAAGGCAAGGAATATGCTTGTATGTTTGACATGCAAACAAAGCAAGTCAGTCTTTTTTTTTCTTATGTCCTGCCTGCCTCAGTCACTCATGTTGGGTGTCATGTGCACTGACATCTGTAACCACTGATAAAGGCCCTAAGGGACTGACTCATCTAGCTATAGTGTATTGATCAGATAGGCTAAGTTATGTTGCCATAAGAAGCCCAGTAATAACAAATGTTATCTCTTATTTATCCAACATATCCTAAAAGTCAGCTGGGGGCTCTGATCGAGGTCTCGTCTCTCTTGCTGATAGAACAATAATCATCCTGAATATTGCCAGTCACATAAGCAGAACAAAGCTCTAAAGAGGTCTCACATTGGCAACTAAATGCTTTAATATGAAAATGGTACATAATATTTCTACTCATAACTCCTCGGCCAAAATTAGTCACGTGGCCCTAACTCAACCACAAGGAAACACAGCCCACTTTCTGCCTAAAGACAAAGGGCTGGAAATAAGTGATGAGCAGCACTGACGGACAAGCCATAAAGCCAGCAATAACCTGACCTTAAGAAGGCTAAACCTGCCCTTGGAGCATGAGGACCAACCATTGGTCGTCACTTTCTGATGTGTTGCTTTGCTGGATGGCCAGAGTTCGGCAGAGCTGTCATTCCAAGTATTTGCACAAAAGAGAGCCCAACTTTGTTGCTATTTTTCAGGATTCCCAGAGAAGTATCAAGAACTGAATAATTCTTCAAATTTAGTCCTATATATCTTAGCCATCAATATCACATCAATAAGAATGATACTCTCCCCATGAATTTAAGATACTCTGTTATACCTGGGGCCATGGCGACATGAACTGATAAGAAAGGCAAGATTTCCAAGCCACAGGGGGAAGAATTTTATCAAGAAGAGTAATTTGTTCAGGAGGGAAGCAAAATGAGAGGAAATACATGAGCTCATGGTGCAAAAACCATGTCTAATTCAACATTTTATGTGGCATCTTGCATATTACTGCTTTAAACTTTGAACAACTTTAATAATATCCTTAAACCTTATTATTTTCTGACAGGCACACCATAAAAGCCACCTTCAAAAGTGATGCTAGACAAACTACACTTGCTGCTTAGTGTTCTGACAACTATCTGTATACTACTTGTAATATGTAAAAAGTACTCATTTAATTTGCCTTTTCCATATCACAATAAAAAAAAAACATAATCAAGGAATGAGAACACATCTTTGAAGGCTCTAATAGGGCCTGGCCATTAAGACTATCTATGTGAACACCTCTGCATCCATCTTTGGAGATCAGCAGTCTTGCTGGAATATACTTAGAAAGACTACCCAGCTCCTTTCTCACAGTGTTGAAAACATACACATATTTTTTTCTACATGCACTGACATTTCTCCCATAGTCTCCTTGTGTGTGAAGAAACATTTTAATCAGAACTCAATTTATCATAGAGAATAATGAATGCTTTATAAAAAGCACAGATGAAGATAGCTTTACAAATAAGTGAGGACTTTCCTAAATTGCTACCTGCTGAAAGCACACAATGAGGGCCCTGTCATGAAATCACAGAGAGATAATAACAGTTTAATAAAATTTGGTGACCGATTGAATACATGTATTAAGAATTATGTCATAAGAATGCCTTTTTGTATATTTCCTGCAAGCCACAATGTCAGAAATCGAGTCTGTCTTCCCAGCAAGCCAAGCTGGAGGATTCACAGTCCAACACATCTTGATGTCTGCATTAAAAGTTCAGTCTGGCTGTTTGGTCCCTCTCAGTGCATGGCTCACACAGGCAAGACATCTGAAGGTTCTGAAGTATGGTTTATGATTAGCATTAGTGTCATAAAAGCAAAAAAAAAATTCTTTTTAGAATCATTATTAATTTTTTTTTTCTTTTTTTGAGACAGAGTCTTGCTCTAGACTAGGGTGCAATGGCTAGAGTCAAATGGCTCCATTTGGGCTCACTGCAACCTGTCTCCCGGGTTCAGGCGATTCTCCTGCCTCAGCCTCCCGAGTAGCTGGGACTGCAGGCACCCGCCACTATGCCCAGGTAGTTTTTGTATTTTTAGTAGAGACAGGGTTTCACCATATTGGCCAGGCTGATCTCAATCTCCTGACTTTGTGATATGCCTGCCTTGGCCTCCAAAACTGCTGGAATTACAGGCATAAGCCACTGTGCCTGGCCTAGAATTCTTCTCAAATTGGAAGCCAGATGTATATTCCAATATGACTTAAGAAATAAAAACAATGGAACAAACCACAGATGGCTACTTTAGGGCCATGAAAACCTCAACTTTTAATATCAGGAACAGATACTTTTCAAAATCACACACACACAACAACAGCAACACAGAGATGCAAATCCCAGAATGTGCAGAATATTCTGGGATCACTCTAAGATCTTAAAGGACTTGATATTCCATTCCGATGGCCCCATTCTGCCATCACTTAGCCACATCAGGTTTCCAGAGAGTTTCAGCTTGTGATATCCCAAACCAGTGTAACAGTCCCAGAAGATTCCAAAGGATGATACAGACAGAGAGGTTTTTAAGCTCAATGATTTGGAACCGTCATGACATGTGGGGCCCCAGGAGTAAGTCTAGCAGGGAGAAGGTGGGGAATAAAGGGAGCCTGTGAGGCACTGGAGTGTCCCCTGGTACAAAAAGTTGATGCCCAATTAGATTTAGAAAAAGTGACAAAGAGTTGATGCCCAATTAGGTTTAGAAAAAGCTCTTCTCTGTAAACCTCAATTACCTGTGATGCCTTATGACATTCAGCATTTACAAAGTATAATTACACAATAGTGTCTGACATTTAACGTCTATGGATAATTTAAAAGACTTCTACTTCAAAAAGGCTGCTCATGAGCAACAGTAATCACTTCAATTAGCTTGGCACCATTACAATGTAACAAGACCATTTGACTGCCTATTAGAACCAGCCAAGCTCTTCAAGTGTGTTAATTTAGCAGTCATTGCTAATTTCTGGGCTTTGCTACATTTGCATAGGAAAACACAGCCCTCTAAGCAAGACAGGAAGTTTCATTCCTGAACTGGCTTCCTATTCTTAGAGGGGCTTTTTATATTTTCACGTAAAAATCAGAAACACATTCAAAAAGTAAGCATTTTTTAAGCAGTATTGGGTAAGATAAGACCCTGAACCAAACTGAAGCAAGATGCTTGTTTATCTTAGTTTTATGTCATATATACATATGTATGTGTGTGTATGCATGGACACACATTTATAAATACATATAAGTATATGATATATAAACATATATATAGGAAATTATATAATAGCCAACATATAACATACATTGGATAATAACCAATATATTTATAATATCCAATCTATTTTTTAAAATATATATTATCTAACATATAATATATACATTACAATATATTTAGTCAATTCAGCAAAATTGTGATTGGTAAAAACCACAGGCTTTGTCCTGCAAAAAAAGTTTTCAATTATAAGCCAATCCACTTGTACTGGAGCTATGGATACATAGTCTCCTTTATTACTTTTATTTTTGTTATTGTTATGCTTACTACTGGCACTACCTTGCATAAATTAGGCTTTATAAAAATCATATTCTTATACAGGATGTAATTTGCTTCTCACCATAAAGAATCTATTTTATAGAGGAGGAAATGTATGCCCTGAGTTGCAGTATACAAAGTGACCCACACACCCAAACCTAGAGATTACAGCATGCGCCTTTTAGCTTCAACTTCAATAAAAATGTATTTGACATATTCCATAGCTGAGCACTGTTAAGTACTGAATGCTTATGAACAGAAATTCTCATAAAATAACTTGAAATGCTGTGGACTCCTGACGCAGTGCTCTTTTGCCAAGATGCAATAACCTTTGCCTAATTGAGGTCCTCCTGACTTGCAACAGTGTGACTATGGTTTGTGTGTCCCCACCAAAACCCGAAACTTGATCTCCAAAACTCCATACCATTGAATAGTCACTCCCATTACCCTCTCTCCTCCAGGCCCGGACAACCACTAATCTTCATTCTGTCTCTATTATTTGCCCCTTTTGGACATTTCATATGAATGGAATCCTATCGTATGTGGTCTTTTCTGTCTTGCTTCTATCATGTAGCATAGTATTTTCAGGGTTCATCTGTGCTGTACCATGAATAAGTACTTTCTTCATTTTTATAACTGAATATTATTTTACAGTATAGTGTATCACATTTTGTTTACCCATTTGTCAGTTGATGGACATTTGAGATTTGGGTTGTACTTACTTTTTGGCTATTATGAATAATTCTGCTATTGTGTGAACAGATATTTTCATTTTTGATGAGTATTTGATGAGGAGTGGATTTGCTGTGTAACATGGTAACTTCATTTTTAACTATTTGAGGAACCGTCAAACTATTTTTCAAATTACACGATTTTACTTTCTTAACAGCAATGTATGAGCGTTCCAACTTCTTCACATGCTTGCCCATGCTTGTCATTGTCCATCTTTTGTATTATGGCATCCTACTGGGTATAAAGTAGTGTCTCACTGTGATTTTGACTTGTACTTCCTTATTGCCTAATGATGTTCAACATTATTGATGATTATTGATCATTTGTGTATCTTCTTTGAAGTGTGTACTCCAAAAATCTGAGATAGGTCTCATTTAACTTAGAAAGTTTATTTTGCCAAGGTTGAGGACGTGTACTCATGACACAGCCTCAGGAGGTCCTGACATGTGCCCAAGGTGCTCAGAGCACAGATTGGTTTTATACATCTAGGGAGTCATGAGATATCAATCAAATATGCAAGATGAACATTGATTTGGTCTGGAAAGGTGAGACGCTTTGAAGCAAAGATGAGAAGACTCAAAGTGGGGAGGGGGCTTCCAAGTCATAGGTAGATAAGAGACAAATGGTTGCATTCTTTTGAGTTTCTGATTAGCCTCTCCAAATGAGGCCATCAGATATGCATTTATCTCAGTGAGCAGAGGGGTGACTGAATAGAATGGGAGTCAAGTTGGTCCTAAGCAGTTCCCGGCTTGACTTTTCCCTTTAGCTTAGTGATTTGGGAGCCTCAAGATCTATTTTCCTTTTGCAAAAGAAATATTTAATTAAAAATTTTGACCCCTTTTTTCCTTTTCTTTTCTTAGAGATGGGGTCTTGCTCTGTTGCCCAGGCTGGAAGTGTGATGGTGAGATCACAGCTCTCTGCATTGTCAGCCTCCCAGGCTCAAGCAATCCTCTCACCTTAGCCTCCCAAGTAACTGGGACTACAGTGCACACTATTATGCCTGGCTAAATTTTTAAAACATTTTTTTGTAGAGGTGGGGTCTCACTACGTTTTCTATCTTGGTCTTGAACTCCTGGCCTCAAGCAATCCTCCCACTTTGACCTCCCAAAGTGCTGGGGTTACAGGCATAAGCCACCATGCCCAATTCTTTTGCCCCTTTTTTATTAGGTTGTCTTTATATTATTTAGTTGTAAGAATTCTCTAAATATTCTTGATACTACATCTTTACAAGATACATAATTTGCAAATATTTTCTCCCATTATGTGGATTGTCATTTCACTCTCTTAATAATGCTCTTTAAAGCAAATACGTTTTAAATTTTTATGAAATCTTATGTATTATTCTTCATTGGTTGCTTCGATTTAGGTATCATACCTAGGAAACCATTGCTTGATCCAAGGTAATTGTATGATCAAAGGTCATGAGGTACAGTTATGTATTATCCTAAGAGTTTTATAGTTTTAACTCCTACATTTAAGTTTTTTATCTATTTTGAGTTAATTTTTATATCTGGTATGAGTTAGGGGTCAACTTCATTTTTTTAACATGTGGACCTCTACTGTCCCAGTATCATGTTGAAAAGACTATTCTTTCCCCCAACTAAATTGTCTTGGTATTCTTGTAGAAAATCAGTTGTCCATAAATATATGGGTTTATTTCTGGATGCTGAATTTTATTAATCTACATGCCTATCATTATGCTAGTATGATACAGTCTTAAGTACAAGACTTTGTAGTAACTTTTGAAAATTGGTAGTATGAGTCCTCCAATCATTTTGAAGATTGTTTTGGCTCTTCAGGCCCCTTGAATTTCCAAATGGATGTCAAAATCAACTTGTCAATTCAAAAAAAAGATATGCTGCAATTTTAAAAGAGATTCTCTTTGTCCATTTTGGATTAGTGTCAATGACCATAGTAAGTGTTCCAATCTATGAACACAGGATGCCTTTCCATTAAATTGAAGATTTCAAAAACTTTCTTTCAGTAATGTTTTTAGTTTTCAGTATACAAGTCTCACACTTCTTTTGTCAAACTTATTTCTAAATACTTTATTCTTTAGTGCTTTTTAAATAAAACTGTTTTATTTGCTTTTTGGATGATTCATTATGAATATACAAAAATACAATTAATTTTTGTGTGTTGATCCTTCATTCTGCAATCTTATTACTCATTTTTATAGCTTTAAAATTTTTGTGAATTTCTTGGAATTCTCTACAAAAAAAAAAAAATCACATCATCTGTAAACAGAGTTTTACTTCTTTCTTTCCAATCTGGATGTTTTTTATTTTTTATTTCCTACTCAAGTGTCCTGGCTAACACCCCCAGTCAAATTTTGAGTAGAAGTGGCAAGAGACACTTTTTTTTCCAATTACTTTCCTAGTAGTTCCACTGGAGATTACAATTAACATCTGAATTTATAATAATCTAGTTTAAATTACTATCAACTTAGTTTTAATAGGATACAAAAAACTTGATTCTATATAGTTCTATCATCTTTTGTAGTGTTATTGTCATATAAATGGCATCTTTATACATTGCACATATTTTTAAAGTGCAGATTTATAATTATTACTCTATGTAGTTTTCCATAAATCACATAGGAGTAAAAGGTTACAAATAAAAGTATGTATTTATCTGTCTTTTATATTCCAATATACCAATGCTTTCCATTTATTCATGCAGATCCAAGTTACTGTCTAACATCCTTTAATTTTAGCCTGAAGGACTTCCTTTAATTTATCTTACACAAGAGACTTACTAATGACACATTCTTTCCATTCTTTCAGTTTTTGTTTTTCTGACAGCCTTAATTTTTCCTTCATCTTTAAAGTCAGTTTTGCTGGACATACATTGTTGGTTGACAGTTGTTTTCATTCAATGCTTTGAATATGTCATCCCACTGCCTCTGGTTTCCATGGATCCTGATGAGAAATTGGCTGTTAATCTATTAGGCATCATTTGCAATGCAGCTTCTACTTTGCTGCTTTCAAGATTTTCTGTTTGTTTGGTCTATTAGCAGTTTATTTTATTTCTAGAAGTGGATCATTTTTAGTTGATCCTATATGATGTCATTGATATTCTTGGATCTATAGATTAGTGGTTTTTATCAAATTTGGAAAGTTTTGGCCATTATTTCTTCAACTATTCTTTCTGCTCCTTTATCTTTTTCTCTTTCATGTTTGTGTGTTTGATCTACCGGTGGTTTTCATATTTTGATGTGTTTTCATGATAGTAGTTTTTGTTCTTTCACTTCTTGGTGTAGGACTCCCTTATGCATTTCTTGTAGGATTGTTCAAGTGGTGATGAATTCCCTCAGCTTTTGCTTGTCTTGAAAAGACTTTATTTCTTCTTCGCTTAAGAGGTATAACTTTGCTGGGTATAGTATCCTTAGCTGACACTCCTTTTCTTTCACACTTTGAACCTATTATCCCATTCTCTTCTGGTCTGTAAGGTTTCGGCTGAGAAATCTGTTGTTAGTCTGGTGGGAGGTTTTTATAAGTGACTAGATGACTTTCTCTTGCTGGTTTTACAGTTTTTCCATTGTCTTTGACTTTTGACAGTTTGATTGTCACGTGCTGTGGAGAAGACATTGAATTGTATCTATGTGGTTTTCTTTGAGCCTCCTGAATCTAGATATCTAAATCTCTTGGTGAACTTAAGAAGTCTTCATCTACTATTCTGTTAAATACGTTTTCTATCTCTTTCATTTTCTCTTTACCTTCTAAGACATCAAAAATTTGAATATTTGATTGCTTTATGGTGCCCCATATGTCACAAGTCTTTTTCATTCTTTTTTATTCCTTTTTATTTTTGTCTGACTGGGTTATTTCAAAAGACTTGTCTTCAAGTTTTGAGAGTCTTTCTTCTGCCTGATATATTCTATTGTTAAAGCTTTTGAAGGTATTTTGTATTTCATTCAATGAATTCTTCAGATTTTCTGTTTGGTTCCTTTTTGTGATACCTATCTCTTTGAAAAATTTTTCATTCATATCCTGATTTGTTTCTCTAATTTCTTTGTATTGCTTTTTGATATCCTCTTATCTCATTGAGCTTCTTTAGTATCAAACTAAATTCTTTTTCTGTAATTTTTTAAAATAATTTTCATGTGGATCTCATATTGGAAAATCATTGTGTTCCTTGTGAACTAAGTGTGCCTGTCCCTGGTCCCTCCAGCAGTGTATACTGGCAACAGTGTTAGCCGGTCCAGGTAGGCTGATTCTTGGGCCTCCAGGAGACTTGCTTGGGTGCTAGGAATGGCAGCAATGGGCCAGGGAGGTAGTTGAGCTCTCAATCTCCTGGGCAGTAAGTGTGGCATAAGCAATGGCAGTAACAATGGTGGGAGTAGGACAACCCTCTGGGACCAAAACTCTTTGCACTGGTGCTGGCGATGGCTGCAACAGGCTGGGTGGGCCAGTCCCCAGACTCACATGTGTTGCATTCACATGAATGCCAGCTATGGTGGCATCAGTAGGGTGAAGGGCCAATCTCAGACCCTGGGAGGAGTGCTCAAGTGCCAACATTGGTGGACTCAGCTGGGCAATCCCCAGGCACCCAGACAATGTAGTCAGATACTGGGAATGTGGAGCAGGTCAGGTGAACCTACCCTCAGACCCCCCAGAGTTGTATGGCAGGAGCGGTGCGGTGAACCCCAGGCCACTGGCAGAATGTTCAGGTAGGGGCAGCAGCAGCTGCACTGCAGGCCTGACACTGAAGAAGACAAGCTTGCTTTTAGTGGGAGCAGCTGTAAGCAGGTGACTGAGTGGCTCAAGTTTCTCTTACACCTCAGCCCACAGCAGCTAAGAGCAACAGCAGTTGTGGACAGTAGAATTTGTCCTCTGGGCATGTGGAAATGCACAGCTGCCTCTCCACTGGGAGGAGGGCAGGGTGTGCTGCTGCCCACAGCTCCCATTCACTCCCCTCAACAGCAGTGGCTGTGGGCAATGGGGATCAAGGAATGTGGAGATATAGAAGCTGTTGAGCCCAAGGGCAGGACAGTCAGGTGGGGCTGGGCTCTCAAAATGGCACCATGCTGCATCTTCTTAGGACTAGGGATTTGTGAAACCCAGTGTGAGCTCTCTCTCTAGACCAATGCCTTCATGTGGTCTTCAGGCAGCTCCCTATGTTAGTCTTTGGATCCTGTAGGGCCCAGGAGCTCTCCTGTGACTAGGATTATAGGAGTTTGTGGCAGGAATGTCGACCTCTGGGGGTCAATCATTTACCCTTTCCCCACATTAGGAAGCTTCTACAGACTTGCAGCCAATCCTGGCCAAATATGCTACCTCACTTCCCTCTCCTTTGTTTTCAGGGTTTCCCATCACTTCTCTGTTGAATTCCAGTGTCCTTTCTTAGATAATCTATTCAAAGTGTGATTATCTACTTGCTATTTTCGTTCCTCTCTGTGGAAGAGGTGAGTACCAAGTCTGGTCAGTCATTGTGAAGCCATTTTCTCTCAAATTTGCTTTTAAACCCTGTGAATTATTTTATACGGTTATTTTGACTTTTCAATTCCAGAATTTCTATTTAGTTTTTCTATACATAATTTATATTTCTTTATTGTTATTCTCTATTTATTAAGACATTATTCTTATGCTTTTTTAGTTTTTTAGACAGTTTCCTTTAGCTCTTTAAACATATTTTAAGTATCTAATTTAAAGTCTTTATCAAATAAATCCAGTATCTAGGCTTCCTCAAGGACACTTTTTGTTGATTATTTTTTTCATTTGTACAGACCATACTTTCTTATTTATTTGCCTGTCTCTAAATTTTTTTCTGAAAATTTATATGTTAAATCATATAATGTAGTTGTTCTGGATATCTGATTCAACACTCTCCCCGTGGTTTGATTTTTTGTTGTTTCTGTTTTGTGACTTTTCATGAACTAATTACGTTAAGTCTGTATTTTTTGTCATGTGTGGCCACTGACATATCTGATCAATTAACTTATTGGTAAGCTAATTACTGGACAGAGATATATATATAT
>NC_045447.1:92411165-92425893 GCF_002776525.5 Piliocolobus tephrosceles | reverse complement strand
ATACCTGTAACAAATAAGTCTTTCAGTCTTGGCTGAAAGACTCTTTGTGTTGGAGTGTGACTTCTTCATGCAGCCAGACAATTGACAACTCTGCCTTAGCCTTCATTTCCTGCCTACACAGAGCCTCAGAGTCATCCAGAAGTGAGAATTTAGGGACTTCTCAGGTCTTTACTGATCATGTGTAAATCCCCTGGCATACACACAGCCTATATCTGTATGTGGCCTTATAGATTCCCAAGAATATATCAGAGGATTTCAAAGCATCTATGGATATCTCACTCTCTAGCCTATTGTTTGCCCCAACTGTTACCTCCACCTCAGGCAGTCTCAAAGTTGAACAACTGCCTCTAAATAGTTTTGATAAATGCCCTTGGAAAAAGATTTTTTTTCACTGGATGAGCTATGAGTTAGAACAAATAAAAGTAGGTCCAGGGACCCACCAGACAAGTCAAATAATAACAGTCCCCAGGAATGAGGCTTTGGAGGAAGTCCAGTCCCATTCTGTCTCTTCTGGTAACTGTCAGGCTGCTGGGTTTAATCTTGATTGTGGGATACCAAATTTCAATGTTACCATAGAGCTGAAAAGAGGTGAATGGGAATAAGGGAAGTTAAGATGCCATGAAGATCACTGTTCTTACTGAGATTCACCCAATTGTCTTGAATAAATGCTCTCTAGGTTGCTTTAAGCTTTTGGTTGATTTCCAGAGTTCTGAAAGCTGAACATGGCAATTTTTTCTAGGTTTCTCATTGCTTGTATGGAGGAGAGAATTTTTGGAAGTTCTTACTCTACCATTTTCACTGAAATCTTTTCAAATATTTTCTTTTTCTAACAAAAATCAAAATTCCTCAATTCAATTCAAATCTCTCCTCAAATTGTATCCTAGCCAAACTTACTTTCATCTCCTCACCCTCCTTCAATTACATGAACTCTTTACTTTAACCAAGTTGGTTTCCTTCAAGTTGCCAGAATATATGATGCCCATTCCTACCTGTGGCCCTTTTTATACCATTACTCTCTTCCTTCCTCTCTGCCTTCAAAATGCCATCCATCCAGTGAGTCCTGTTCACATCTTCCCTCAGTTTCCCCAAGCACTCCTACCCACAAAGGTCTCTTTCTTCTCCCTTCTGATGGCACCTAGAACCTCTTGCATTCATTGTCATCAGCTGACTTTATATTGTTTTATATTGCTCCTTTTTCATGAATTATTTCTTGTTTAATAAACAAGGCTTTAAGCTACTTGAGAATTAGTCCATATTTAGATTATAATTACTTCATAGCAGATGTTCAATAAATTTTAACTGAATTGAATCTGACAGAAATAGATGGTTTCTTTGAAATTAGTTCATAGTTCTCTTTATGCTTTCACCGTTACACTTGTACTTTGCTAAAGGCTCTTTTTCTTCCAGGCACCAATTGGATGCACTGACATTTCTTCTCAGCAACAGTAGTAGAGAAGACTTTAAAGGAACAGAATTGTCCTGATCGGCTCTTTTCTAAGATGAGCTTCAGAAAATAGTGGCACTAAACAAGATCTTGAAAAATATACAAATAAGAGTGAATATTTCTCAATTCTCCAAGTAGATAAATACGAAAAATGAACACGCATTTTTTTATTGATTTTACCAACCTGGCATATGGTTTATTTAAACTAGTTCATATTTTTGCTTCTTATTTTCATTATGTGTGTCCAGGGATTTACTAATGATAGAGTAAATTCAAACCAATTCTCTTACTCATTCATTCTGATAATAAGGAGTATGTATACATGTTTGTGTGTATGTGCATTTAATGCTCTGTTAAGCACCTACTACATAGCAGTTAAATAAGAGATAATTAGAAAGCATTATCAATATCATCAATAATAACAATGAGGAGAAATTCTTATCACTGAGATTCCCTGGGTCTTCACATTCAAATCCCAAGAAGAGTTTGACATGGAAAAGAGAACAACTATTATAAAGAAATAATAGAAAGAGCTCTGATACTGTAACTGACAATAACAGAATATAATATATAAAACAATTATCATATTATTACACGTACATTGTAAAAATAATTAATTAAATCTTGGCTGCCAGGGCACCAAGAAAATAGGCTCCCCTGTTGAGTGAAAGAAAGAAAACATAACAGACACTTAGGGCCACATATCAATAGTCTCATGAAATAAAACTGCTCTATAATAAACTTAGTCAAGTTGCTCTTCATAAGATGTAGAAAGATCAATTCTCTCCAGTTCCTTTTTATTCAATTTTTTAAATATCAAGTGGTTCAGATTAAATAAAGACACACATGGCTAGGCACGGTGGCTCACACCTGTAATCCCAGCACTTTGGGAGGCCAAGACAGGCAGATCATGAGGTCAAGAGATCAAGACCATCCTGGTCAACATGGTAAAACCCCATCTCTACTAAAAATATAAAAATTAGCTGACCGTGGTGGTATGCACCTGTGGTCCCAGCTACTTGGGAGGCTGAGGCAGGAGAACCGCTTGAACCCAGGAGATGGAGGTTGCCGCGAGCTGAGATCGCACCACTGCACTCCAGCCTGACAATAGAGTGAGATTCTGTCACACACACACACACAAAAAAGACACCTGTGATCTTTATCCTTTAAGACTGTATTTTTCTGGTTTTATTGACGATTCAAACAAAACTTAATTTTGCCTTGGTTTTTCTGGTTTTATTGACGATTCAAACAAAACTTAATTTTGCCTTGAACTACCAAATAATTCATGAGAGTGTATTTTCCTATGTTGAAGCATCAATACTTCTTCTACTTTGCCTTGTAGTAGCTTCTTCCAGCCTGAATTGGCTCCCCTCGCTGACCTCATGTGCAGTCATTCACTCTGGGGCTGATTCCAGATATTTTGGCATTCATGCTCTTGCCTTGGGGCCTTTGCACTCAGTGTTGCCTCTGCCATGAGGGTGCTCCCTCAAGTTCTTGCAAGGTTTGTTCGCTTCCCACTTTAGGTCTCTGTTCCAATGTTCCTCTGTCAGTAAGGCCCTCCCCTGATGACTTACTACAATAGCAACCACCACCCCTTCGAGCACTTTCTATCCCACTTTCCTGATTTAGTGTTTTCCTTAGTAGTCATCACTGACTGAAACACAATGTATCTTAAGTATTTATCTGTTTATCGTATGTTCCATACAACTTGAATGTAAACTATACAGGATTAGGGATTTGGGTCTCCCTTATTCATTGCCTTATCCCTAACATCTGTATAGTGACTTACACAGAGTAAGTGCCAAAAAGATAGAGAAATGAATGAGCAAATCCCATATTACCAAATGCCTGTATTTCTAGTGTAGAAAGGCATACCCAGTGGTGCCCATGATAAACTAAAATGCCTTCGGGGGCTGGGCAGGTGAAGTAAAAAGAAGACTAAACCAATGGAATGGTGAGGCTAGTTAATGAGGGCATGGCAAGACACTTCTCACAATGTAAAAAAGCTATCTTCAAAGCTAAAACAGTAAGGCAGACTTATGATGGCCCACAGAGCTACTGGACAACATGTATGCCCTCAGGCTAAGAGCCAGTATGCTTGCTTGTTTGTTTAAGGCCACCACAGAGACAAAAGCATGGCTTTAAATGCATTTTAGCCAGAGCAGGAAACAATCACCTTGAAATGCTGTGAGTCTTGAAAAGCTGCTCCATCTGTGAAATTAGGATTTTAAAAATAAATACTCCTCTTACTGGCCCAGCCCTGAGAAAAAGCCACTGTCCATTTAGAAGTCTAAACTCTCCTTTGAAAAAAGTAAAACAAAATCGTTTTTATTCAAAATATATGGGAAAGTTTATATCCATAGATGTTTTCTGAGAGAAGTATGAAAGGATGCACATGAGTAAGAAGCAAACTGAAACTAAACATTTAGAGCAGGATGTGAGAAGCAATGATGAACAAGGAAATGGTAAAGAAGTTAGGAAAAAGGTAAGAGTTTCCCTTTTTTTTTTTTTTTTTTGAGATGGAGTCTTGCTCTGTCGCCCAGGCTGGAGTGCAGTGGCATGATCTTGGCTCACTGCAAGCTCCACCTCCCGGGTTCACACCATTCTTCTGCCTCAGCCTCCTGAGTAGCTGGGACTATAGGCGCCCGTCACCACACCTGGCTAATTTTTTGTATTTTTAATAGAGACAGGGTTTCATCGTGTTAACCAGGATGGTCTCGATCTCCTGACCTCGTGATCCGCCCACCTTGGCCTCCCAAAATGCTAGGATGACAGGCGTCAGCCACCGCGCCTGGCCAAGTTTCTTTTTTTATGAATATAAAATGGTTATACATATCTTTGGGATATATGTGATATTTTGGTACCTACATATAATGTGTAATAATCAAATCATGGTAATTGGGACATCCATCACCTCAAATATTCATTATTTTCTTTGTGTTGGGAACATTATAATTTTTCTTGCTATTTTAAAATATACCATAAATTACTATTAACTAATTTTCCTACTGTACTATCAAATATTAGAATTTATTCCTTCTATCTAACTGTATTTTTGTACTCCTTAACCAACCGCCCATGATTCCCTCACCCCTCTTCCATTTTTAGACTCTATTAACCATCATTCTACTCTCTACCTCAATGAGATCCACTTTTTTGGGCCCAACTTATGACTGAGAACATGTGATATTTGCCTTTCAGTGCCTAACTTATTTCACTTAATACTCTCCAGTTCCATCTATGTTGCTGTAAACGACAGAATTTTATTCTTTTTATGGCTGAGTAATATTCCATTGTGTATATAGTCCACATTTTCTTATCTCTGCATCCATTGATGGGCACTTAGGTTGATTCTGCATCTTGCCTATTGTGAGTTGTGCTACTATAAACACGAGAGTGCAAATATCTCTTGGAAATACTGATTTTCTTTCTTTTGGATTGTCCACCAGTGGGACTGCTTGGTCTTATGGCAGTTTTATTTTTAGTTTTTTGAGAACCTAGGAAGTTCCTTTTTAAATAAAGTAAAACTAGATATAAATAGTATCAAATAATGCAGGGAAAATATTGGAATTAAATTATTCTAAGGTCCTATAGTTTTCAAAGGAAAAATAGAGACACTGATGAATTTTAAGCTTCATTAAGTCAAGTACGAATAGAAGGATTTTTCCATCAAAAGAATGAAATGGTACATATAACTCCCAAATAGCAAATAATCTAAATTTGATTAATACAACCTAAGGGGGAAAAAATTTTTAAAATAAAGCAAACGCATTTTAAATAGAGGACACAAAATAGAATGGTAGAATACATCAAAATTCTATCAATATTTGCAATAAAAGTAAATAGAACAAACTCATCAATTCATAGAAAGTGATGCTGAGACTAGATTTTTTTTTAAATCCTGCTATATTCAACGTAAGTCATTACCTTGGGAAGGGAGGGAAGAGACTATTGATAGGAAAAAGCACATAGGAATGTTCTGAAGTGATAAAAAAAGTTTCATCTTCATCTAAGTGGTGGTTAGATGGATATATCCACATTATAAAATTCAGAAAGCTTTACATTGAGATTTGTACATTTTACTATGTATACATTTTAAAAATAAATGTTATTGTTTCTATGTAGTATGTACACATATATACATATATGTGTATATCTACATATATTGTGTGTATATATATATATATATGCATGCACACATCATATATTTTTAAAGTTTCAAAGGAATTGAAACAATATAAAATGGATATTGAGTTGCCTGTTTCTTGTGAGATATCCTGAAAACCACACACCAAAAACACTTTAAAACGCTAAAGAAAATATTAAACAGGAAACATGTTTTATATAAATTAAATATTTATGAATCTCAACATAACTAATTCCTCTAAGTATTTTAGAGAAAATACACTTTTGTCGATCTCCCTTGTACAATTTTTTTTTTTACCTCTAGCAGGTGGAAGTTGAAGAGATATATGCAAAAATAATCACTGAGAAGTGGTACAAAGTGGTTAGTGGAATTTAAAGTATGTGTCAGGGGAGAGCTTGCTTTTGGTAGGGAAGATCAAGGTTTGCTGCAAGGAGAAGGTGGTTTTAGAATCAAGCCATGAAATACAGCTGAGGTTATTATATGGCGCAGGTAAAGTGAAGACTAGCCATATGCGGAAGGTAAAGTAAAGACATGCCAAGTAGAGGACCCCTCATGAACTAGACTGAAGAGGGAATGACAAGGGGTGGTTGGGACCAAGGGGCTTTGGGTATGGGGCAAGTGATAGTGTTCTAAGCAGAGGGCAATGCAAGAACAAAAGAGCAAAGGTAAGACCTGTTAAGAGAGCAGCCAGGATGGAGAATAGGGAGCAATGAAGAGTAAGGGAGAGCTCCAGAAGGTTTCTAAGCAGGAGAGAAATGTGGAGTCTGCAGCAGGGTGCAGTGACTGTGGATGGGTGTGGGGAGGTTTTCTTGGCAAAGTGCCCACAGTTGACCTCAAACCTGGAAGCCTTGGTAGCAGTGGGCAGAGCCATCAGGCAAAGTCAACTGTCTCTGTTTAATTCACTTGACAATATAGAAGACTTCAAACCTGGAAGCCTTGGGAGCAGTGGGCAGAGCCATC
Source organism: Piliocolobus tephrosceles (assembly GCF_002776525.5). Taxonomy (NCBI): domain Eukaryota; kingdom Metazoa; phylum Chordata; class Mammalia; order Primates; family Cercopithecidae; genus Piliocolobus; species Piliocolobus tephrosceles. Next base: position 92,419,339 of record NC_045447.1, on the reverse strand, counting down.
AGGCAAAGCCAACTTTCTCTGTTTAATTCACTTGACAATGTAGAAGACTTCAAACCTGGAAGCCTTGGGAGCAGTGGGCAGAGCCATCAGGCAAAGTCAGCTTTCTCTGTTTAATTCACTTGACAATGTAGAAGAGCAGAAAGAAAACAGGTACTCAATTCTTTTTTTTTATTTTATTTTTTTGAGACAGGATATCACTCTGCCACCAAGGCTGGAGTGCAGTGCCACGATCACAGCTTCCTGCAGTCTTGACCTCCCAGGTTCAAGCGATGCTCCCATCAGCCTACCAAGTAGCTGGCACTATAGGCATGTGCTATTACCCCGGGCTAATTTTTTGTCTTTTGTAGAGACAGTATCTCCATATGTTGCCCACACTGGTCTGGAACTCCTGGACTCAAGGAATCCTCCCACTTTGGCCTCCCAAAGTGTTGAGATTACAGGCGTGAGCCACCATACCCAGCCTCAGTTCTTACAAACTCTTACGTGCTGAAGTGAGCATGTATGAACGTAGGGGTAATCCTCTGAGGCCAGAGATAAAGCAAGAGCAGGCATCTAAGCAAGATAAGCAAGCCCTGCAGATCAAACTATCAATCTCAAGGGTGAGCTTAGTGCTGATGCCAGATACTAGTCTCAAGAGTGAGAGCTTTGTTTCTAGAAACTTCCCAGTTTTGGAGCAGAAGGCGAAACCTGAGGCCTATTCCCAGGTATAGAAGTGAACTAGGGCCCACTTTAGGAAGCTGTATCTCCAAAGGGCCACATGCACAATGGGCCAGCCCTCACACTTGTTAGGTATCCAAAAGAATCAGAAATGGAGAGCTTAAAGTAGACCTAAGGTGGGAACACCCCTAGGTCCCTGGAAGAAGTACCTATCAAACTAGCTTCAAGGTTCCAAGTAACATGAACTCACAATGAAGCCTGAAAAACTCACACAGTTAAAAAGGTGCCATCAATAAGAGTAAACAGAAACAACAATCAACAAAAGCATATCCAAAAGGCTAAATATTGGAATTGTCAACTACACATTATATTGACTGTTTAATAGGACCAAAGAAATAAAAGCAAGAATTAAATCACATGATACAGTGTTCTGGGTTAAGATGGCAGATTAAAGATACATTCAATTTTGCTCCCTTCCAAAATCCAAATTATACTGCCCAAACCTTAAAAATCTAAGGAACAAGTAGCACCACCTACTTCTGGAACTGAAGGCTGGGAGTCTGGAAGGCTATAAGGAAAAGGACTGTGTGAAACCTTTTTGATAATCATTTAGATTCTAGATCCTCCACTTCCTCTCCACACCAATGGGTAACTGCTTTTTACTGACCTGGCAAAGGTCCCCATGCTTATTGACCTTGTACAATGAAAGGTTTCTGGACTGGGGTTGAGGTCAGAGTGGTTAAGGGCCCAGGTACTGTACCAGATGTTTGTAAATTATTTACGATATGATGTAACTGATGTAACTGAGCCCCTCGGCCTCCTTTCCAGTATCAATCCCCAGAAAACTGGCAGCCAGACCCTTATCTAATAGACGGGGGATTAGGAGATAATTCTTTGGGAACATGTCCTACCCAGAGGAAAGACCTAAAGAAAATGACATCGGGAGGTCCATAGCAAACAATCCGCCAGATAACCACTTGTGTGATGCTCAGAGTCAGTTAAGTTCCATTCCCCACCTGCTTGGAGCCTCTAATTTACTTTTTAGCGTCATCATGAGCAAGCAGCCAAGAATTACCAGGGATCAAAAATAACCTTTAAAATGGAAGAAAAAGGTTAAAATAAATAAACAAAAATAACATAGAGGAAGGTAGACTTTGCAGGGAAAAATAAAGTTTAAAAACCATCATCAGTGTCCTTAAAGAGATAAGAGAACCTATTGAATCCATGAAATGAAAAGATGCTCTAATAAATCAAAAGCAGCACCATCAGAAGAATTTGTAAAACTTCATATACTGGAGGAAAAAGAGTTAATACCTAATTAGACTGGTCTTACATTGTAATTTTTTCTTGAGGAACTTGAAACTTTAAAATTTACAGATTCTTAAAACTCAAAGAGAAAGAGGTTTGTATCCAATTCCATAGATGTGAAGTCTGAAGAAGATCATAAAAATGATTAACTGTGTCCTGATTTGCCTTGGACAGTTCCTGATACATTATATGAACACGCTACTGTTGTGGCACCCCAGTGGGAACAGTGATGGTCACTGCAGGGCCTATCCAAGTCATGGCCACTGTCCCTCAATCAGAGTGGAAGCTCTCTTACCTTTAGTATAACTTGTAATCATAGGATTTGACTCTTTCATAATGATGCCCTTTATAAGTTATCAACTAAACAATGAAAATGACAGTCTCAAATTATAAAACCCACAATACAGAGTCTCAAACTCAAAACATGTTGTCCCAAAAGAACTAATATTTACCTTAGAAAAATAAATATCGTAGGTTGCCTTTTGCTACATACAGGTGAAAGTCACGTGCACTGGAAACCGTGACAATATCACTGCTCTGTTATCACATAGTGCAAACCATGTGCCAATTCTAATGGCTAAGATGTCCTAGAGACACTTTTGGTACAATTCGTCTTCCTTGGCTCCATAATGAAAGAGAAAAGAGGACAAGAAGGGAAAAGTGAAGGGGGAGGAGAAAAGCTTTGAAGTTCTTATTCATTTTCTTAATCAGAAGTATTGACTTCAAGTCCCCGTTCAAAATAACCCTAGCCAGTAGACACAGAACTTCTTATTGCTCCTAGCTTATAGACAGGAAAGCTGAGATTCAGAGACCAGATGAATCTACCAAAATCACACCACTAATATGCTAGAATACAAAAACCCACCACTGATTATTTGATTCTAGATACTGCATTCCAACTACAGCCTCTTGCTTAAGTTTTTTTTTTTTTTTTTTTTTTTTAAACAAGGGACTTTGGAAGACCTAGCTACTGCTAAAAGTCACTGCCAAGACTGTTCCAAGTTCTTTCCAGCAATGCTACCAGTATCCTTGGGTTATGGGTGCTTAGGCAAATCAACAGAGAGCTGCACGTAATCACTCTCTCCATTCAATAACAATTATAAAAATATTAGCTAACATCTTTTTTTAAACATAAATGGCATGGTACACAAAGAAGTTACTCATACAGTATTTGTCAATTAAATGCTTTCATTTGGTGTTTATAATCCTATTTCAATGTAGCAAAGACAATTTTGGAATTTGGGTGTTGCTCCATTTGGGCTTTGCTCTGTTTGGACATAAAAGGCTTTCAGGTTTTTCTCGTCTCATTCTCCTATCAGAGAGGGCCTGCTCATCCCTCCCCGGGAGAGCAGGACCATTCTGAAAGGAGATTCTTAGCATAACTACTATCATGGGATATGCACAGCACCTTAGGGCAGAGGAGGGAACTTTTCTTGAGCAAGCTCAACAAGTTTGCCCGCCATTGTGTCCACGCTGAGTCACCTCCATAATTCTTTCCAGCTCAGCATCTGTTAGAAAGTCAAAACCCTGTTCTTACACATAATCCCACCAAGACTCATTCAAACACAAATTTGAGAAGTGATTAAATATTACCCTTTGAAGAGGTTGCACAGTGAAACACAACATGAAGAGTTCATCCTGTGGCTTCCTTCAGTCAATCGACTTGAAAGGCAGTCATTAGAATTACCAGTCACTCTACCAGGTTCTGGGGTCTCCTCTGTAATGGCACAAAATGGTGTTTCTCCCTAGGTGTGCTGCGCTGTCATTACTGATTTTACCTCTTCTTGGTTCATTCTGGAACTTTTCTTACCTTCTTTTTTCTGGTAACAGGCATGACCAGTCATACTCTACCCTCCATTTCTTCCCTTACGCCATCAGTGATTGGTGTGGGATATGGGCATGTGATATTAGCATGATCCTGACTGTATAAACAATCTGAAGATAATAAACTGTTTCCATCTAAGTTATTAAATGGGACCATTGTAGCCTGGAGCTCCAGGGACCATCTCTCCTGGCCACATCGAGGAAGGTTATCTACAGAACAGGAAAAGGAGCCGAAACATATATATTGGTGTGCTTGGGCTGCTACAAAAAAATGCTAGAGGCTAGATTCTTAAACAACAGAGATTTATTTCTCATAGTTCTAGAGGCTGGCAAGTCCAAGATCAAGGTGCCAGCAAGGTAGATTTAATTCTGAGGCCTCTTCTCTGGCTTACAGGCAACTCCTGTCTCTCTGAGATCTTACCTGATCTCCTTGTAAGAAAGAAAGCTCTCTGGTGTCTCTTCTTATAAGGACACTAATCCTATGGATCAAGGTTCCACTTTTGTGGCCTCATTTAACCTTAATTACTTCCTTAGTGATCACATCTCCAAATACAGCCACCCTAGGGGATAGAGCTTTAGCATATGAATTGCGAGCGGAGAGGACACAAATGTTCAGTCCATAGCAATATATCAAGTCAGATCCTAGCACAGATGAGAGACACCACACAGCTAGGCTTCATGTCCATGGCTCCAGACCCCATGACCAAATCATTCTGAGTGAGTCTTTCATGTCTGTGTGCCACTTTGGTATTTTTCCCAGTCACATGAGCAGAATCATTCTTTTTTTTTTATTATAGAATCATTCATTTTATACCCAAGCTATTTTTGGCTTGGTTTCTGCTGGTGGCAACTAAAAACTTCCTAATTAATACATTGAATATATTGACAATCAGAATATAAAACCTCCAAACAAGAAATATGAGGACATTGGCTTCGCTGAACAAACACCATCTTGCACAAGGGAAAGAATGGGCCTGGCCAGGAAAAGCATTACCCAAGACCCATCCTCATAGTTAGTAGCAATCCTTGTTGAAGTTAAAACTCTCAACATCACTTTCCATATAAGAGACAGAAAAGTCAACATTCCCTAGCTTCGCCTTCTTCCAAAGCAACAATTAAGGGAGTCTGATTTAGGAATCAGAAACACCTAACTTCAAATCCTGGACCTGCTTCTTACTGTGTGATGTCAGTTACTCACTCAACGTCTCTGAACCTCACCCTCCAGAACAATGAAAATAATAGCACCTATCTCACTAGTACGGTGTGAGAAGAAATGAGAGAATGTATGTGAAGAGCCCACCCTTGTGACCAGCACGTAGAAATCACTCAAGAGAAGCTGGTTCCTCTTTGTGCAGATATACAGATTCCACCAAATCTGACATCAATCATGACCGGGCAGGAACTGCAGCATTTCTGTTTCTCTTGCCTGCACCTCAAATCTCTCTGTGGGAAATTGCAGGCCTGCAAATATTCGTGGGGTTCATGAGCAGAGGCCAGACAGGCCTCGGTACAATAGCCTTTTTCATTCTCCTGCTAGAGAGTCCTGGGGCTCCATTCAGAACCTTTCACCCCAGTCTCTGTAAGCCAAGTCTAAATTCAATTACTGTGAAATTAACTAAGCATTAAACAAAAAATCCCAACCTGGAAGTCGTCACTGCTAATTAACTGGTTTCCACTCACTGCTGCTGCCTTTCAGCGGTCGGCTGACAAGGAGAGCTGTCAAGAACTTGCCCGCGGGGTGGGCTTGAGCTGCCGTGACTTGATTTGAACTGACAAGGCACAGCAAGCTAATATCAGAGCCCTCTTTAGGCATCCCACGTGACATTGGAGGGGCACTCACAGAGTGAGTAAGGCAGTGGATACACAGACTGGCCCAGACACAGAACAGAGACAGGATGCGGCAAGGTGGGGGGTGTCAAAAAGGAAGGTGATGTCCCTGAAAGCAAGTGGGGTACAGAAGTGATGAGTTAGGCTGTGAATGGGCTGCTTTTCAGCATGATAGCCTCATCCTGGTAGATTCATTATTTTGTCTTATAGCAAGAACACCATACGTATTGGATGGATGGATGGATGGATGGATGGATGGATGGATGGATGGATGGATGGATAGATAGATGGGTAGATGGTTGAATGGATACATTTTGGCAGTTAATGGGTTCTGAAATTCTCCCAGGTTCTTGTTGTCCCAAGTGAACAAATTCCAGACTGTTACTGCAGAACCTTGCCCCCCTCTCTACCCACCTTGCTCAAAAGACCAAACAAGGAAACAATTACCACCCAACAGTTATTCTGTGTTGTTCTGTGACACATTTCTAGGGCTGTGGGCTGCGGGTTGTACCTGTTCAATTCTTTTGTGTCCTCTTCTGTGGGAAGGAAAGAGGTTGAATAAAAACTTTCAGGCCAGAGTGATGATGGTACAAAGCCAGCATCATAAACGGGGAGCCAGAAGTGGGTGTCTTCACCTTTTGATTCACCTCTTCCTGTTTTCTTCCCCTTTCAAGCCAAAGGTTGAACAACTTATTAATTTCTAATGACTAAATGTATTGTGCTAATACATGGTAACAACAGTGACATTTCTAGAATTAGTTTGCAAGTCTGGAGTGATACTCGGTGATAGGCAAAGAGTCTACAAACGTATATCAAGGGCTGTATTTGAAAGATGAAGGGAGTCTGGTCTAAAATTAGCTGAGGCAGCACCAGGAAATATCTGTGGAAATAGGAGCTCCATGTATACGAGCCTTTGTTCACTTTGGAGGTGAGGGGCTCAGGCCTTCTCTGCCCAGAGCTGCCCTGCTAACCAGCTCTCCAGCATTTAACAAGCCCAGGTCAGGATCTGAACGGATGTCCTCAGGGGGAGCATCCTCTGAGAGGCAGGAGGATATGAATGGCTCCTCAACTCCTCATATCAGAGCTTCTGCCCTTCTAAAGCTGGGCAGTGGTCCCCGTCAGCAGGATGCCTGCTCTGTAACAATGTCATGAATCTTCTCAAATCAAGGCCCTTCTGTCTCAGAAATTGGCTTGCAGCCCCAGATGTGTCTTCTGACTCATAACGTTTATTAATTGAGTGCTGATGTGTAAATACCCAGAGGCTTCACCTCTGTCTCCAACATTCAACTAGGTACCCAACATCTCTTGAAAACTGAGAGATTTGGTTAACACTAGCCCTACAGTCCTCTGGCCACAGCAGCTGCCTCCTGAAGGAGGATCATGGACTCTCCACATCGCCAGTCTCTGCCTCTTATTGTCTAATTTTGCACTGGCTTCACCCATTTCTATTTCCTGCCAGACTCTGGAAGTCACCTGAGTTTGTGGCTCCAGGCTTATGAATCTCTCTGCACAAAAATCTCTGAGAGCCAAGTTTCCAAGTGAAAAGTAAATAAAATACAAGGCTTCTCTGCCACAAGTCTCACTACCATCTCTTTGTCACTCGTGGGGCCATCTTTCCTATCCTATGATATTCACACCTAGCTCAGGTGGCATCTTAGTCAGCTCAGGTAGCTATAATAAAATACTATAGACTGGGTGGCTTAACAACAAACATTTATTTCCCACAGTTCTGCAGGCTGAGATGTCCAAGATCAGAGTAACACTATGGCTGGATTCTGGTGAGAGGCTCTCTTCCAGGTTCTGAGTTCTTATATCCTCACATGGTGGGAAAAGAGCAAGATAGCTCTCTGCAGTCCCTTTAATAAGGGCACTCATCCCATTCATGGAGGCTTCATCCTCATGACCAAATCACCTCTCAGAGGCCCCATCTCCTAATATTAACACACTGGGAACCAGAATTTCAATATTGGGATTGGAGGGAGGTCATAATCAATCCATACCAGTGGGAACTTAGGAAAATTAAATTACATTTATATTCGGAAACTACCCACTGAAGTGCCTACTGTATATTACAAACACGTGCTGAATAAATATTAGTTCTCTTCTTTTTCATAGGAAATGGGGCTGGGTCTTCAATACTCTGGGAGTTTTTGTTTGTTTGTTTTTTCAGCTTCCCTCTTGACCCACCCAGAAGAGTGATTGTATATACATTAATTTCTTCAAATAGCAGTCAGTTCCACTTCACAGTTTACTCCCAGTTGTTCTCATTCCTTGGTCTTGAGTTTCTTCCCCCTTTCCTGTTATGTTTTCCTTTTTTCTCTACTGCATTTAGCATCAGATCCTCTCTGTTACTGTGCAGATGAAGGGTTACAAACTTAAAGACCTTCAGCATTCAAATAGGCCATGAAAATGTGTGAAATTCCTTAGCTTAAGATGACAGTATGGCCTATGTCATCTGGATCAAGCCATAGTCTGAAGTCAGTTGCATATGACTTGGAAGGAAGGAAGGAAGGAAGGAAGGAAGGAAGGAAGGAAGGAAGGAAGGAAGGAAGGAAGGA
>NC_045447.1:92382635-92411155 GCF_002776525.5 Piliocolobus tephrosceles | reverse complement strand
GGAAGGAAGGAAGGAAGGAAGGAAGGAAGGAAGGAAGGAAGGAAGGAAAGAAGGAAGGAGGGAGGGAGGGAGGGAGGGAGGAAGGAAGGAAAGAAGGAAGGAAAGAAGGAAGGAAAGGAAAGGAAGGAAGGAAAGAAGGCTGCCTGGCTGGCTGTTCTGAACAAACTAGTTTGTTGCTGGATTGGACTAGTGGCCACCAGTTTGCAAAGAGTATTTTAGCCATTCCAACATAAAATCTAGGTTTCAATCCCGAGTCTAGACCAGTTGATTTCCAAGCTTTTTATTTTTGCATTCAGATTAGTAAATTATATTTAGGCCGAGTCCCATTATATGAACCTGTGTTCATTTATAAAGTAAATTCATTTACCACTGTATTAATAAATTCTGAACATTGTAAAACACAAGGACACCAAATGCCACAGACAATCTGATGCATCACTTGGATCCCTCTTTCAAGACCAAAAGGCTTGTTCCCTCAGCTGCTAGAGAGAGCCTCCTTGCCCAAGATCAAATCCTATCCCAGTGGCCACTTGCAGGAGTATAAAGGGCTAGTGCCCTGTTAGAATTTGAGGGCTCAGGAGAACTCTGAAAAGCTTTCCCTGCTTCAGATCTTTCTGTGGGTCAATGGAGGTGTTTACTCTAACAGAACCACAACCAACATCTCCCTCCTCTCTCCGCCATTCCTTCTTCCTTTATGCACTTCAATTACACTTCCTCTACAGGTGTTGATCCTGACGGTGCTTCCTAATGAATTCCCCACTTACTAAGCTCTATCTCAAAGTCTACTTCCTGAAACTAGATACTTAGAAGTTCTAATATGTCCCCTCTCCCCACAGGGCACTATCTTACAGACATTTTCGGTTATTCTTATATCACTTTGGAGAACAATGGTCTAAGCCAGTGCTGCCTGATAGAATGTTCTGGAATGATAGAAATGTCCAAAATGGCAGCCACTAGCCAACACGTGGTTATTGAGCACTTCAATGTGATTAGTTTAAATAAGGAAGTAAACTTTTAAAATATTTTATTTTAATTTAAATTTAAGTAGCCATATGTGACTAGGAATGACAAGTGTAGGAATAAGCTACCTGTATCCCACATGGGCAGATTTAAAGGGTCCAGAGTTGTTATTACTCCTCTTTTTCATTTTGAGAAAGTAAGTGTGCAGTAATGAATATAATATATACACAGGGAGTCATTTAATTTAATCATTATATGTTGTTCAAAAAAAAAAAAAAAACCTTCATCCCCATGTCAGATAAAATATTCAGTAGCATCCCAGACTGCTTCTTTGAGCTATAGACAGTCTTTGTGATTTAGCCAGGGCAAGTGCTCAAGGGGCAGAGACAAGACCTGCCATCTGCTCTGGTTGGATCAGTTCGGTTCTGAGGTAAGTGAACACAGGTTTTTTTGCACAAATGCTAAGCTTCCATTTAAGAGATCTGACCAAGAATCTGCATCTCCTACCCTGGAAAAATGCTGCTGCTCAACCCTAGCAAAACTGCACAGAAATTTATTCATCAGTGACAGCCTAATAATGTGGTGGGTTCCAGGGGTAGAAGGAATCCAAATCCAATTGCCTTATGATTCTAAAGGGAGACGTACCTAAGCAAGGTGAACCCGAAGAAAACAGTTCCGTTTCCATGAGAGGCACTTCCTCATCTCTCCCTCCACAGCCCCTTTTTCCTGTTTGAAATAATTTCCCAGGCTGTGATTATCAGAAGCAAATGGGAGATGCACTCAGACCTAGGAGACAGCAGATACCACCGTGCCCTGGGAGCTGGTGGAGTGGTTTGAAGTGTTAATGCATTATCTACTCCTCTGGAGAAAGGTTAAAGTTTGGGCTTGAATCACAAGTGAAAATGAGGTTGGTGGCTGGGTTGTTGCCCCTCATGGACATTTATCCACAGTATTGAAGCCTGGCCCAGCTGGTGGTCTCAGCTCATCAAAGCAGCAAGGCAAGAGAAAAGGGGGGTTAGAAGGCAAGAGAAAAGGGGGGTTAGAAGCCCAGAGTGCTTTAGAAGTGGAACACTGGCTCACTTTCCCTTAAAATGACAATTAAGCCATGCGTGAGTAAAAATTCTTCTCCTAGGGAGCAAGCAAATCACAAGTTTTGCCCTTTCCTTTGCCAAAATGGCCTTGCCTCTGATGTGCCTGTGCCTCTGTGCATGATGACCCTAGTCTGCAGTGCTCTCTCTTCCTTCTTCCTTGAGCTAACTTGAACTTACTAACCAAAATTCAGCTCCTCCTCAGGCTTTCATTCAACAGAGAGTTCTTGGGTGCCTTCTATGAGTCAAGGCATGCTATGATTCGACAAACATTTCTTGGACACAGCCATATAGAGGTCAGACACAGTCCCTGCTCTCATGGAGATTATAATCTGTCACGAAAGATAGACGCTAATGAAAGCACTGTGAAGGAGGACAGTAGTATGCAATGAGAAGATACAAGGAAGACCTGAGCAAGTCCAGGGCTTCACAGAAGCTTGGTTAGGGAAGAAATTCTTAAGCTGATGCTCACTGTGATCCATTTATCTAACCGGAGGCTCAATCCACCTCAATGTTGATCAGTATCCTGTGCAGACCTTCATTATAGCATTTACTGTTGTATCATCACATCTTCTAATACTGAGATTGTCTATTCCCTTCTCTGCATTGCAGCTGTCTGTTTATATATGTGGTTGTCATATGATTGCCCACAAACATCCTATTTCTCCTTCCCTCTGGGCACATTTTAGGATTGGGCGTTCCGTGCTCCCTTGGGTATAGTCTTTTGACTTGCTTAAGCCAATAAAATGCAAGCAAAAATGACACGTGTCTCTTCTGGGCAGAGCTTTGAAAGTAAGTGTGCAATTGGCTGTGGTCCTTTTCCGCACAGGTGCAGGGATCCTGTGGGGATTACATGGTAGATGAAGCTTCCAAAAGCCTGAGTCCCCAGGTACCTAAGGGACAAAGCCCCATCACTGACTTTTCTTGAATGTGAAGTATGAATATGAAATAAATATTGGTCATGTTAAACCACTGAGATTTGGAAGGGTTGTTTGTTTGTCTATTTTTGTCAATAATAGGCAACCTCGTCTGATTGACTATTACAATATGTTAGCCCCCCTCAGGATTGGGAGGTCCTATAAAATAAGAGGTACTCATATATCTTTGTATCACCAGTGCCTAGCACTTGGTACATACTCAGTAAATGTTTGTTGAATTAATGTCGAAGTATACTTAGACTGTTTTTAAAACTCAGCCTAATGGAAACTCAGCTCAGATGTTATCTTTAAAAATGGTGAAACTGGACCGGGCTCGATGGCTCATGCCTGTAATCCCAGCACTTTGGGAAGCCGAGGCGGGAGGATCACGAGGTCAGGAGATAGAGACCATCCTAGCTAACACGGTGAAACCCCATCTCTACTAAAAATACAAAAAAATTAGCTGGGTGTGGTGGCGGGCATAGTCCCAGCTACTCGGGAGGCTGAGGCAGGAGAATGGCATGAACCCAGGAGGCGGAGCTTGCAGTGAGCAGAGATCATGCCACTGCACTCCAGCCTGGGTGACAGAGCAAGACTTCATCTCAAAAAAAGAAGAAAAAAAAAGGTGAAATTGTCAGAAACTGGATCACTGCAGACAGCTAAGATAGGAAATGATTGTTGTGGAATCCGTGGAAGCAATGTCATTGAATGTGACACAGATCACATAGCATATGCTATGATACACAATAATGTTTATGCAAGTAATTCACTTATTTGCTCAGAATGCTGACTTGCATTGAATACAGATAAGAGCAAAGTGAAAAAAAGTTTAATGATGTCCTGGATCACGTCCATTATTTTTGTAATTGCATCTCTATCCAACTGACACTAGGGAGAATTAGCTTCATATTCACAAACCAGGGAGAAGGATAAGTAATTAGGGGAAGAACCAATTCCCCAAAGGTTTTAAATTTGGAATCTACTCAATTACTTCCCCCTTGAAAACTATATCCATTATTTGAAAGCACTTTTCAAGTTTCTGAGTCATCCTATTTATAATACTTTATCTTCAATTACTTTTCTCATTGTATCTTTCATGGAATACATTTCCAATTTCCTACTTAATTCCCTGTCTACACCCTTGAGTATCCCAGGCTAGTCATTTAAGGGTTGGAACATATGTAAAGTAACAATGCAATGCAATATTCCCCCAAATATTTAAGGGACAAATATTTGTTCCTCATTATACCTTGCATTACCCATTAATTTAAAATTAGATTCTTTGCTGAGAGGATAAAAAGAGAATCTGCCATAAATTTGGAAAGAGATGTCCTTTTTCAGAATATCTCTGTAAAAAAAAAAAAATCATTAATGATGTTAGCCTTTAGAACAGTTTTAATTTACGTGTCATTGAGGAATATGAATCACTGTGAATTCTAATTAAAAGGTCATTATTCAAGTCAGTGGTGAGGTAGGCTAATTGCTATAACAAATAGACCTAAACATCTGATGTTCAAAACAATATAAATTTATTTCTTGCTCATGTGCCCCTGGCCCAGGGTTCAGACATTCCGAATGCAGTCAGCCCTCCTCCATATGGTCATTCCAAGGCTTCTTCCACCATCTCATTGGTCTTTATTCTGATCCCTATCCCATCAGTGGGGGCTAAAGAACACAGACTAGTATGCATGGAGGATTTCAGTGGGATAGGCCGAGTGGTAACACTCAGCCCTTCCACTAACATTGTTGTTGATACAGTTCGATGGGTATATCTGATGCAAGAGAGGCTGTCTAGAAAAAAGAAGCAGTGGATTTCAGGAACACCTAGCAATCTTGTTCACAATGCAACTTTGGGTTGATGTACAAATACCAGTGAAATTTAACAAAACAGATAAAAGAGAAAGAGATGCAAATGAATTGAGCTTGGTTGCTCATTTGATTGGTGCATCCTAGTTACATCATCAGTCCTGCATGATAAAGTGAGGTTTGACCCAGTTTGATCAATTACATTTTCTCTCCCAGTATCACCACTAGAGGTAGGTAATGTAATACAGTACTTATAGACTGTTTGACTGTTATACCAGCAGTACTCCAAGTGTGATCTGCAGACATCTAGAAGTCCCTGAGATGCTTTCAGGGGACTAAAGAGATAAAGAACATTTTTGTAATAATACTAGGATGTTATTTGCCTTGTCCACTATGTTGACATTTGCACCAACCGTGCAAGATCGATGCCTGACCTTTTAGCATAATTTAAGGTATGAACTTACGGTTAAAAGAGGGATGTGGGGATTGGAGCAGTTTTATTTAAGAATCCTTGATGATGCAGTAAAAAATATATTTTTAAGTATGAACTCTTGAGTACACATCTTTTTAATATTCGACATGACAAAATGGAAGGTCTACATAAAGCACTTTTGATGCATACTCAACTATGATGATGGTCTCAAAGAAAAGCATATGTGAAACTGTTTGAATGGAAACCTGCACTAGCCAGCTTTTTCATGAAACAACATTTTTACTTGAAAGAATGGCTGACAGTCATACCATAGTTATTCAAACTTGGGTACTGGCAGACATTTTATCAAAAATGAATGAAGCAAGCTTGTCACTTCTAGTGAAACACATAACAGTATTTATTGTCAATGATGAAATATGAGCTTTCAACTAAAAATTCAAATTTTAGAAATTTTGGATACTCCACTATGAGTTTAACAGCTTCCCAACACTTAAAGACTTCTGATAAAATTGGTGATATTAATGAATGTGATTTTTTTTTTTTTTTTTAAGATGGTGCCCCGCTCTGTCACCCAGGCTGGAGTGCAGTGGCGCGATCTCAGCTTGCTGCAACCTCTGACTCCCAGGTTCAATCAATACTCCTGCCTCAGCCTCCAGTAGCTGGGATCACAGGCACATGCCACCATGCCAGGCTAATTTTTATAGTTTTAGTAGAAACAGTGTTTTACCATGTTGGCCAGGCTGGTCTCGAACTCCTGACCTCAGGCAATCTGCCCATCTCAGCCTCCCAAAGTGCTGGGATTATAGGCATGAGCCACCCTGCCCAGCCATTTGTTTTGTTTTTTTCTACAGTGAACAGTGTTAGTAATTTGGAAACTCTGCATATCTCAGGAAAACAGTATTTTCCAAATGAACAATACATAATGCTGCAAAATTACACATGGGAAAAAGATTCATCCCAAGTGAAAAAATGACAGACTAATGGATTTTATTGTCACAAAGGAAAACAATTTTATTAGTATGATTTCAGATTCCACATATCAACTGTAAAGAAACTACCATTTTTCAAGTTCTAGTATAGTATCCAAAAATAATGTCCACAAAGAATTGTATGAAAATACCGCTAAAATATTTCTCCCTTTTCCAACTACATAACTGTGTGAGGTCTGATTTTCTTCATATACTTCAACAAAAATAACATAGAACAATAGATGATTGAATGTGGAAGCAGATAGGAAAATCCAGCTATGTTCTGTTAAGCCAGATGTGAAAGAGATTTGCAAATATCTAAAATAATATCACTCTTCTCACTTACTTATTTTTATTTTGGAAAATATAGTTATATTTTATAAATTATGTTACATATTAACATATGATGAACATGTTATTTTTTCAATAAACCAAAAATTCCTTTCTTTTTGCCCAGGCTGGAGTGCAATGGCACGATCTCAGCTCACTGCAACCTCTGCCTCCCAGGTTCAAGCAATTTCCCTGTCTCAACCTCCCGAGTAGCTGGGATTACAGGCACACGCCATCACGCCCAACTCATTTTTATATTTTTAGTAGAGACGGGGTTTTGTCATGTTGGCCAACCTGGTCTCAAACACCTGACCGCAGGTGCTCCACCCACCTCGTCCTCCCAAAGTGCTAGGATTACAGGCGTGAGTCACCGTGGCTGGTCCTCAGTTTTAATTTCTAATATGGTTAACATAACAAAAGTTCTTTGGGATCCTTTTCTCTCTCCTTTTGTTGATAAAGAAATTTGGACATAATTAGGCTTATTAATTCAGCAAATATTGTGTGTCTATTATGTTTTAGAACCTGTGGGGGTACAAAAATGAATAAAACATAATTTTTGCCATTAAATAACCTAAGACCCTGTGTCAATTTTTAGACAGATACACAATCACACAGAAGTTATGGAAGCTCCTGAGAAATGTAGTCTCAGAACTGAGAAGGCTATCTGGAGCTAGATAAAAAACATTTGACTTAAGTTTACAAATCTGCTTTCAAAATATGGCTTAGTAGATTATATCTCAAAGCCTCAGTGTCCCCAATCCATAAAATGGAGAGTGAGGTGAGGATAAAAGAGCTGATGTGAGGATAAAATGTAGTGCTTGTGAAACTCTAAAGTGAGATACAAATACAACTATGTCATCATTGTCACTCTTTTCAAGAAATTCAGCAAGTTGATATGATAAAATGAAGGGAATACATACATCAGTGTTTTCTGTGTTACCATTATAACATCCAAAAACGCTAAGTTTTGAAACAAATCTGACTCCAAGGCTTTCATATCAGAGACTGTAGACCCCTTACCTTAGTTCAAATCAAGATAGGACAAAGAGATCAGAACACTTTTCCCCAAATCGGTATTAAACTAGACAGTCTGCATGGATATCATGAGTGACTGCTAAAACCTGAGTATGCTATGTCCACACCATTCCCATGCTCTGGAAGCCTCCTTTTGTCTATTAAAAAAAGTACTCTGGCCAGGCGTGGTGGCTTACGCCTGTAATCCCAGCACTTTGGGAGACCAATGCAGGAAGATCACGAGGTCAGGAGTTTGAGAACAGCCTGGCCAACATAGTGAAACCCCAACTCCACTAAAAATAAAAAAATTAGCCGAGCATGATGGTGTGTGCCTGTATTCCCAGCTACTCAAGGAGGCTGAGTCAGGAGACTCCCTTGAGCCGGGGTGGCAGAGGTTGTGGTGAGCCTAGATTGTGCCACTGCACTGCAGCCTGGGCAACAGAGCAAGACTCTGTCTCAAAAAAAAAAAAAAAACAACTCTTGGCCAGGCACTGTGGCTCATGCCTATAATCCCAACATTTTGGGAGACCAAGGCAGGTGGATCACTTGAGGCCAGGAGTTCAAGACCAGCCTGGCCAATATATCAAAACTCCATCTCTACTAAAAAAAATAATAATAAATAAATAAATAAATAAATAAATAAACAAATAAGTAAGTAAGCTGGGTGTGGTGGTGCATGCCTGTAATCCCAGCTACTTGGGAAGCTGAGGCATGAGAATCACTTGAACCTGGAAGGCAGAGGTTGCAGTGAGCCACTGCACTCCAGCGACAGAGCAAGACCCTATCTCCAAAAAAAAAAAAGTATCCTTCAATTAGCTTGAAATGACCAGTTCTCCAGGACCCCAAACTAGCCTACAGTAATAATCAGTTTTTCATACAAATAATCATAAATTATGTTTAAAATCTCTTTTATAACTTGAGAAATATCTCCATAAAACTCATCCACCCGGGGGCGGAGCAAGATGGCCAAATAGGAACAGCTCCAGTCTCCATCTCCCAGCGCGAGCGACACAGAAGACCGGTGACTTCTGCATTTTCAACTGAGGTACTGGGGTCATCTCACTCGGGAGTGCCAGACAATCGGTGCTGGTCAGCTGCTGCAGCCTGACCAGGGAGAGCTGAAGCAGGGCGCAGCATCGCCTCACCTGGGAAGCGCAAGGGGGAAGGCAGTCCCTTTTCCTAGCCAGGGGAACTGAGACACACAACACCTGGAAAATCGGGTAACTCCCACCCCAATACTGCGCTGTAAGCACACCGGCACACTGGAGAATATATCCCACACCTGGCCGGGAGGGTCCCACGCCCACGGAGCCTCCCTCCTTGCTAACACAGCAGTCTGCGGCAATCTAACCGCAAGGCAGCAGCGAGGCTGGGAGAGGGGCGCCCGCCATCATTGAGGCTTAAGTAGGTAAACAAAGCCACTGGGAAGCTCCAACTGGGTGGAGCTCACAGCAGCTCAAGGAAACCTGCCTGTCTCTGTAGACTCTGCCTCTGGGGACAGGGCTCAGCTAAAGCAGCAGAGGCCTGTGCAGACGCGAACGACTCTGTCTGACAGCTTTGAAGAAAGCAGTGGATCTCCCAACACAGAGGTTGAGATCTGAGAAGGGGCAGACTGCCTGCTCAAGTGGGTCCCTGACCCCTGAGTAGCCTAACTGGGAGACATCCCCCACTAGGGGCAGTCTGACACCCCACACCTCACAGGGTGGAGTACACCCCTGAGAGGAAGCTTCCAAAGCAAGAATCAGACAGGTGCACTCGCTGTTCAGCAATATTCTATCTTCTGCAACCTCTGCTGCTGATACCCAGGCAAACAGGGTCTGGAGTGGACCTCAAGCAATCTCCAACAGACCTATAGCTGAGGGTCCTGACTGCCAGAAGGAAAACTATCAAACAGGAAGGACACCTATACCAAAACCCCATCAGTACGTCACCATCATCAAAGACCAGACACAGATAAAACCACAAAGATGGGGAAAAAGCAGGGCAGAAAAGCTGGAAATTCAAAAAATAAGAGCGCATCTCCCCCTGCAAAGGAGCACAGCCCATCGCCAGCAACGGATCAAAGTTGGTCAGAGAATGACTTTGATGAGATGAGAGAAGAAGGCTTCAGTCCATCAAACCTCTCAGAGCTAAAGGAGGAATTACGTACCCAGTGCAAAGAAACTAAAAATCTTGAAAAAAGAGTGGAAGAATTGACAGCTAGACTAATTAATGCAGAGAAGGTCACAAACGAAATGACAGAGATGAAAACCATGACACGAGAAATACGTGACAAATGCACAAGCTTCTGGAACCGACTCGATCAACCAGAAGAAAGAGTATCAGCGATGGAGGATCAAATGAATGAAATGAAGTGAGAAGAGAAACCAAAAGAAAAAAGAAGAAAAAGAAATGAACAAAGCCTGCAAGAAGTAAGGGATTATGTAAAAAGACCAAATCTACGTCTGATTGGGGTGCCTGAAAGTGAGGGGGAAAATGGAACCAAATTGGAAAACACTCTTCAGGATATCATCCAGGAGAACTTCCCCAACCTAGCAGGGCAGGCCAACATTCAAATTCAGGAAATACAGAGAACGCCACAAAGATACTCCTCCAGAAGAGCAACTCCAAGACACATAATTGCCAGATTCACCAAAGTTGAAATGAAGGAAAAAATCTTAAGGGCAGCCAGAGAGAAAGGTCGGGTTACCCACAAAGGGAAGCCCATCAGACTGACAGCAGATCTCTCGGCAGAAACTCTACAAGCCAGAAGAGAGTGGGGGCCAATATTCAACGTTCTTAAAGAAAAGAATTTTAAACCCAGAATTTCATATCCAGCCAAACTAAGTTTCATAAGTGAAGGAGAAATAAAATTCTTTACAGATAAGCAAATGCTTAGAGATTTTGTCACCACCAGGCCTGCCTTACAAGAGACCCTGAAGGAAGCCCTAAACATGGAAAGGAACAACCGGTACCAACCATTGCAAAAACATGCCAAAATGTAAAGACCATCGAGGCTAGGAAGAATCTGCATCAACTAATGAGCAAAATAACCAGTTAATATCATAATGGCAGGATCAAGTTCACACATAACAATATTAACCTTAAATGTAAATGGACTAAAATGCTCCAATTCAAAGACACAGACTGGCAAACTGGATAAAGAGTCAAGACCCATCAGTCTGCTGTATTCAGGAGACCCATCTCACATGCAGAGACATACATAGGCTCAAAATAAAGGGATGGAGGAAGATCTACCGAGCAAATGGAGAACAAAAAAAAGCAGGGGTTGCAATCCTAGTCTCTGATAAAACAGACTTTAAACCATCAAAGATCAAAAGAGACAAAGAAGGCCACTACATAATGGTAAAGGGATCAATTCAACAGGAAGAGCTAACTATCCTAAATATATATGCACCCAATACAGGAGCACCCAGATTCATAAAGCAAGTCCTTAGAGACTTACAAAGAGACTTAGACTCCCATACAATAATAATGGGAGACTTCAACACTCCACTGTCAACATTAGACAGATCAACGAGACAGAAAGTTAACAAGGATATCCAGGAACTGAACTCATCTCTGCACCAAGCGGACCTAATAGACATCTATAGAACTCTCCACCCCAAGTCAACAGAATATACATTCTTCTCAGCACCACATCACACTTATTCCAAAATTGACCACATAATTGGAAGTAAAGCACTCCTCAGTAAATGTAAAAGAACAGAAATTATAACAAACAGTCTCTCAGACCACAGTGCAATCAAACTAGAACTCAGGACTAAGAAACTCAATCAAAACCGCTCAACTACATGGAAACTGAACAACCTGCTCCTGAATGACTACTGGGTACATAACGAAATGAAAGCAGAAATAAAGATGTTCTTTGAAACCAATGAGAACAAAGATACAACATACCAGAATCTCTGGGACACATTTAAAGCAGTGTGTAGAGGGAAATTTATAGCACTAAATGCCCACAAGAGAAAGCAGGAAAGATCTAAAATTGACACTCTAACATCACAATTAAACGAACTAGAGAGGCAAGAGCAAACACATTCAAAAGCTAACAGAAGGCAAGAAATAACTAAGATCAGAGCAGAACTGAAGGAGATAGAGACACAAAAAACCCTCCAAAAAATCAATGAATCCAGGAGTTGGTTTTTTGAAAAGATCAGCAAAATTGACAGACCGCTAGCAAGACTAATAAAGAAGAAAAGAGAGAGGAATCAAATAGATGCAATAAAAAATGATAAAGGGGATATCACCACCGACCCCACAGAAATACAAACTACCATCAGAGAATACTATAAACACCTCTACGCAAATCAACTAGAAAATCTAGAAGAAATGGATAATTTCCTGGACACTTACACTCTCCCAAGACTAAACCAGGAAGAAGTTGAATCCCTGAATAGACCAATAGCAGGCTCTGAAATTGAGGCAACAATTAATAGCCTACCCACCAAAAAAAGCCCAGGACCAGATGGATTCACAGCTGAATTCTACCAGAGGTACAAGGAGGAGCTGGTACCATTCCTTCTGAAACTATTCCAATCAATAGAAAAAGAGGGAATCCTCCCTAACTCATTTTATGAGGCCAACATCATCCTGATACCAAAGCCTGGCAGAGACACAACAAAAAAAGAGAATTTTAGACCAATCTCCCTGATGAACATCGATGCAAAAATTCTCAATAAAATACTGGCAAACCGGATTCAGCAGCACATCAAAAAGCTTATCCACCATGATCAAGTGGGCTTCATCCCTGGGATGCAAGGCTGGTTCAACATTTGCAAATCAATCAACGTAATCCGGCATATAAACAGAACCAAAGACAAGAACCACATGATTATCTCAATAGATGCAGAAAAGGCTTTTGACAAAATTCAACAGCCCTTCATGCTAAAAACGCTCAACAAATTCGGTATTGAGGGAACGTACCTCAAAATAATAAGAGCTATTTATGACAAACCCACAGCTAATATCATACTGAATGGGCAAAAACTGGAAAAATTCCCTTTGAAAACTGGCACAAGACAGGGATGCCCTCTCTCACCACTCCTGTTCAACATAGTGTTGGAAGTTCTGGCTAGGGCAATCAGGCAAGAGAAAGAAATCAAGGGTATTCAGTTAGGAAAAGAAGAAGTCAAATTGTCCCTGTTTGCAGATGACATGATTGTATATTTAGAAAACCCCATCGTCTCAGCCCAAAATCTTCTTAAGCTGATAAGCAACTTCAGCAAAGTCTCAGGATACAAAATTAATGTGCAAAAATCACAAGCATTCTTATACACCAGTAACAGACAAGCAGAGAGCCAAATCAGGAATGAACTTCCATTCACAATTGCTTCAAAGAGAATAAAATACCTAGGAATCCAACTTACAAGGGATGTAAAGGACCTCTTCAAGGAGAACTACAAACCACTGCTCAGTGAAATCAAAGAGGACACAAACAAATGGAAGAACATACCATGCTCATGGATAGGAAGAATCAATATCGTGAAAATGGCCATACTGCCCAAGGTTATTTATAGATTCAATGCCATCCCCATCAAGCTACCAATGAGTTTCTTCACCGAATTGGAAAAAACTGCTTTAAAGTTCATATGGAACCAAAAAAGAGCCCACATTGCCAAGACAATCCTAAGTCAAAAGGACAAAGCTGGAGGCATCACGCTACCTGACTTCAAACTATACTACAAGGCTACAGTAACCAAAACAGCATGGTACTGGTACCAAAACAGAGATATAGACCAATGGAACAGAACAGAGTCCTCAGAAATAATGCCACACATCTACAACCATCTGATCTTTGACAAACCTGACAAAAACAATTAATGGGGAAAGGATTCCCTATTTAATAAATGGTGCTGGGAAAATTGGCTAGCCATAAGTAGAAAGCTGGAACTGGATCCTTTCCTTACTCCTTATACGAAGATTAATTCAAGATGGATTAGAGACTTAAATGTTAGACCTATTACCATAAAAACCCTAGAAGAAAATCTAGGTAGTACCATTCAGGACATAGGCGTGGGTAAGGACTTCATGTCTAAAACACCAAAAGCAACGGCAGCAAAAGCCAAAACTGACAAATGGGATCTAATTAAACTCAAGAGCTTCTGCACAGCAAAAGAAACTACCATCAGAGTGAACAGGCCACCTACAGAATGGGAGAAAATTTTTGCAATCTACTCATCTGACAAAGGGCTAATTTCCAGAATCTACAAAGAACTCAAACAAATATACAAGAAAAAAACAAACAACCCCATCCAAAAGTGGGGAAAGGATATGAACAGACATTTCTCAAAAGAAGACATTCATACAGCCAACAGACACATGAAAAAATGCTCATCATCACTGGCCATCAGAGAAATGCAAATCAAAACCACAATGAGATACCATCTCACACCAGTTAGAATGGCAATCATTACAAAATCAGGAAACAACAGGTGTTGGAGAGGATGTGGAGAAATAGGAACACTTTTACACTGTTGGTGGGACTGTAAACTAGTTCAACCATTATGGAAAACAGTATGGCAATTCCTCAAGGATCTAGAACTAGATGTACCATATGACCCAGCCATCCCACTACTGGGTATATACCCAAAGGATTATAAATTATTCTACTACAAAGACACATGCACACGTATGTTTATTGAGGCACTATTCACAATAGCAAAGACTTGGAATCAACCCAAATGTCCATCAGTGACAGACTGGATTAAGAAAATGTGGCACATATACACCATGGAATACTATGCAGCCATAAAAAAGGATGAGTTTGCGTCCTTTGTAGGGACATGGATGCAGCTGGAAACCATCATTCTTAGCAAACTATCACAAGAAGAGAAAACCAAACACCGCATGTTCTCACTCATAGGTGGGAACTGAACAATGAGTTCACTTGGACTCGGGAAGGGGAACATCACACAATGGGGCCTATCATGGGGAGGGGGGAGGGGGGAGGGATTGCATTGGGGAGTTATACCTGATATAAATGATGAATTGATGGGTGCTGACGAGTTGATGGGTGCAGCACACCAACATGGCACAAGTATACATATGTAACAAACCTGCACGTTATGCACATGTACCCTAGAACTTAAAGTATAATAAAAAAAAAAAACTCATCCACCCATGCTTTTACTCTAATTTGAAAAATCAGCAGTATTTAATGTATTCAGTTAATAAATACATATTAAGCACCCACTTTGCACATGGCACTTCGCTAGGCAATGGGGGTGTTAGATAAATGTGATTCTTACTCTCTCAGATCTGAGAGTCTGGCAGGAAAAATAGGCAATGAGAAAAGAAATAGCATAAAATGTAATGATTTGTGCTAATATGGGCAAGTTCAATGTTTTGAAAGCACATTTTAAAAGCACTCAACCAGTCTTGTAGAAAGATAAAGTGAAACGAGTCATCATGGGAGGCTTCCTGGAATAAGACGTGTTTCAGTCAAGACCTGAAGTGTGAGGGGATATTCAGTCAGGTACAGGGAAAGAGGAACAGTATTTTAGTCAGAGAGCACAGCTGTTAACACCTTCTTTCCCTCCAGTTGTGACCTAAAGCTCTCCTCCTGTTCAGAACAATGACCTCCTGTCCCACCAAATACGAGAGATATTTTCTAGTGGTTTGATGTTCACTGACCTCTCACATCTGTCTGGCACTAATTCTTTCCTGAAACCCTCATTTCTCTTAGCTTCTGTGACATCACAGTATACTACTTGTCCTCTCAGTACTTTAACTTTCTGTGCCTTTTATAATTCCATCCTCTACTCTCCCATTCAATGTTGACTTTCCTCAAGGCTTGAGCCTATGCTCTCTCTTCTTTATACTTACGTTCTTTCAAAGTCCATAACTTCAATTAAGACTTAAACAAGATGTCATAAAGGTTTTTATGTCTCCAGCATGGACTTTACCCACTGAGCTCCAGAATGGTGGTTCTTACTGCCTGTTTGACCTCTCCTCTTGTACAGATCAAAAGCTCCCCAGACTATCTGTGCAACACCAAACTCATCAACCAATCTGGTCTTCTTTCATGGTTTCCTATTCATTGACTGTCCCCACCAGCCATCCAGTTACCCAGCCAGACTCCCGGGAGTTTTCTTTAGCATGCCCTTTTTTCTCATGTCTCCAACCTTAATTCACGACCAAGTCCTATCAACTTTATCTCCCAAATCTCTCTCAAATCAACCCACTACTCTCTACATCCTCCACAACTACCCTAATCCAAACCAGACCATCCACTGCCTGGATTACTACAACAGCCCTGCCAAATGCTTTACCTAAATACTTTCAGCCTCCCCCTGCCAATTCCCACTGCAAACAAAATGATCTTGAAATATTCTATTCTACTAACTCTGCTTAAAATGTGCCAGTGACTCTCAACTTCCTTTAATACAGAGATAAACATTCCTTATCATAGCCCACAAAGCCTTGCAGGATCTGACTTGCCTCCTATTCATTCCAGCCACTGATATTCTTCCAGTTCCTCATTATTATAAGGTTCCCTTGCTGAATAGGAATTTGTAAATCTTGGGGGTTTTTTGGTTAGGAAAATCTTCTTCCTCCTCCTTCTAGCTAATGCTGATCATCCTCATCACTTCACCAGAGACTTTTTTTAAACCTGGTTGACAAGGTCATAAGCTCTTGTAGCATTATATTTCTCCCTATCCTTGTTATAATATCATTGATTTGATCATTTAATGATCACTTAATTAACAACCATCTTCCCATAAAGACTGAGATTCCTTCTGGGCTTATCCCTTGTATCCCCCAAAGTTTAATATAGGTCCAGGCTCAGTGAATGGATTTTTTTTTTAATTAATTAGTATATGTGAAAATGCTCAGCAGAAGAGCGGGAACAATGCATGCATGAAAGGCTGGGAAGAGTTCAGTAAAGATGAAGGCTCTAGGGAAAAAAGAGGAAGGTGGAAGGAAAAGAGTGAGTAAGGGTTAAGGCTGGAGAGGCTCATGTGAGTCCAAGCAAATAGCCACAATAAAGAGTGAAATGAAAAGGCCCTGCACTGGCTTCAATAAGGGAGTAAGGTGATCAAATTTGCATCACTTTGGCTTCCATATGAATACACAGGATAAGTCAACTCTAGAGATAGAAGACTTCAGCTATTCAGAAATCTGGGAAATGAATGATTCATTGGGACATATAGACTAACAGTGGTGGCAGTAGCAATAGAGAAAATTGGGTTGGTTTGGAAAACAGAACATGAGGAGGACTCAGCAAGCCTGTGACCTCTCTTTTCCAAATGCTTCCGTAATTACCTACTAATTTCAAAACTCTAAACTGTGTCTCTTCTGGCAGAGACTTGAATTTCCTGAAAGCAGCCCCGGTCTCTCCTATAATCTTATATTTCCTCTTAAGTATGTCTTTGTAGATCACACTCCCTTGTAGAGAACACAGAAGCAAGGTTCTAATAGTTCTTCTAGTTTCTTGCCTTGTGCTAACATTATGCCATCTGTCCCAATCATTGGGTTAATAATAGCTTTTTAAAGTGCTTTTAATTTTTTAATTATCTATAACATTCTTCAAATATCTGAACTCAATCCTGATAGTATTCTTAAGAGTTCATTCCATTACATTTATACATTTTATTGCAAGTATCAACCCTTTCAAATTCACCCCGATTCAGTTTGACCTTTCATCTGTTCACATTTTTTTCTCACACCATAGTTCATCAGAGAGTACCCTTCATTCAACCTTCCACCATCAATTTAGCATCTATTTTGTGCTAGACATTTTCTGGGTACTGCACATAAAATGACGAATAATACATGGCTCTTAACTTCAATCAGTCATAGTCTAGTAAAAAAAGATAGGAATATAAAGAAGCATTTAATCTATTTAATATATTTAAATTTTGCCCAATAAATGTATCAAAGACATATAAACACATGTTTTCAAAGCCCCAAGGCCTCTCCTGGAGAATGCTTCATATAAGAGAGGTCTTTTGTTCTGAATCTTAAAGGATGCATAGAGTTTGACATGCAAAGAGCATATGTGAAAGGCATGGAAGAGAGAACAGCACATTAAAGTCATGACAAATACAATAATGTGATGTGATCAGATTTGTTTTTAGGAAATAATTCCGGCAGTCTCCATTGGTTCATCAGCTGCCTTATGGTTTTCTTCCTCGTTGGTATTATTTAAAATTATACTGTTAATTTCTTTTAGAACATCTCTCTTTAGTACCTTCTCCTTTAGAAAACAAACAAACAAACAAACTAGTAAGAACAGTAGGATATACTGTTTCCTACACGTGTTTCACTAGACCAACCAGAATGACTTCTGTAGAATTTTGCTGATGTATCCTAAGTTGCTTTATGTAGGCACTGGGTTGAGTCACTAAATCTGGCAGTGGGTCTTCAACAAGACAACTCTTCATTTCTGAATAAAACTGTGCTTTGCTCACCAATTCCTAAATTCAGTTCAGGAGACAATTACATTGCAGCAACTCAAAAGAAAAAGAAAAAACATACTAACATGAATCACACATCCCCGAAGTGTCATATATACCATTAGAAGAAAAAAAAATATCTTTTTTTTTTCACCACTTCACTATTTAATTACAAGAAAAGTCTTCTGTGATTCTCCTTGGTCTCCTCTCAAAAAAAAGAGGAAGAAGAAGGAAGAAGGAAGAAGAAGAAGAAGAAGAGGAGGAGGAGGAAGAGGAAGAAGAAGAAAAGAAAAAGGAAAATCATTTCCGCCATTAACTCCTAATCTAAAAAGTAAATTCTGCCTTAAATAAAAATCTGGGTCTTTCTACAAAGCTAATTTAGTGTTTGCATCTTGTTAATGAATGATCTTAAACTTCTAGGGTCCCCACTCTATTATATCTGTTAGCATCTCTCCTTCATATCCCAAAAGCCCACACACACAAACACTTGCTCTCTCTTCATCCACTGGATGAACTCTTAATTCTCCTACCTCCATGAATCCTATGGCTGTTCCCCAACATATCAGAAACCAAGGAATTCTTAAAGAACACAATGAGAAAATGCCCCTTAATGAGACCAACAGCTCATCACCCACTGTCTCCAGGGAAACCCACAAGTATGCCCCAGCCCAATCAGCATTCTCATTAGCTACAATAGGAAAACAAGAACCAAGAGAGAAGGATCAAGAGCAATTGTCTGCCACTGCCACGAAAAGACAGGTTTTTTAAGGCTTGAATTGGTCCCTATTGAAACTGTCATTCTCAGATTACAGTCAGCAGTACCAGGAGCACCTGGTAACCTAGAGAAAATCACCAAGCTGGTTTCTGTCTGGTTTCTGGGAATGACATGCGACCTGGCAGCATGCATCTTAGCCCACCGAGCCCAGCAGCTGGGGTGGTGGTGGCAGCTACCCTGCTTGACAGCACCCTCTCCAGAGGCCCTGTATCATTACAGTCTGCCCTTCTGCTGGGGTAAAATTAACTTGTTGTGACTGTGTGACAGTTCTGACGACTACACAGTTTGAGGCAAGGAGCTGGGTCACACGCTGCTACATGCATGGGCTGTCACTAACTGCTCCACTAAAACCAGACAAAACCTTGTCAGGAGAGATCAGCTCCTCTGGAGACAGAGGTAAGAGACTCAACTCATGGCCTGCTTGTGAGGATTTTGTTCAGTTCAAGGACAGCATCAACTGACAAGAGGACTTACTCAGTGTCGCAGGGAGACACAATCAATGCCAGCAAGAGGAAGGAGGCAGAGAGGCAGAAAGGGGAAAACACACCCGGACAAATTTGAGAGTGCTGAAGGAGACAGGCTGTTAGTAGGTGGCAAAGACAGTGTCCTCACTTTGGAAAATCGATGATATAAACTCCCAAATCACACCTACTTCACAGTCATAAAAGCTCCACCAAGAAACTAAAGCCATCAACCTTAGTGTTATTTAGTACAGTATCTTCTCTATGCTTAACACTGTGCTAAGTATTATAAAAGCTACAAAACACAACACATAACCCCTAACTTTAGCAACCTTACAGTTTCGCTGTTGAGATAAGACATGCTCTCATAAAAATACACAATATGGTCAACATATGCCTCTTTCCTCAGGCCTATACTCCCAGTGGGAACCTGAAGACCTAGTTCAACCTACAGAAAGAGCAGAGGACTCAAAGGACAGAGAGAGGCACAGCGTGAAGAAATTATAGGGAAGTCACCCCATAACTCCTTTAAGAAATAACTTTGCCCATCCTTGGGCTGCTACAGGAGATCAGGATTCTTGCTGTCCTTTCCTCTCTTTTTGGTTGTACCTGAGGAAAGTCCCTCCAGGTCCCCAGGCTTGGGTGTTGACTCACAGTTCTGTATGGCCGGGGAGGCCTCAGGAAACTTACAATTATGGTGGAGGGGAAGCACGCATGTCTTACATGGCAGCAAGCAAGAGGGAGCACGTGAAGGAGGAACTGTCAAACACTTACAAAACTCCTTAGATATGCTGAGAACTACTATCACAAGAACAGCATGGGGGAAACCACCCCCATGATTCAATCACCTTCCACCAGGTCCCTCCCTCAACACATAGGGATCATGGGGATTACAAATCAGGATGAGATTTGGGTGGGGACACAGAGCCAAACCATATCAGTGAGTTTGCATACTTTTCATGCTATTACAGTGATGTGCTATTTAACTTAGTCTTCCTTCTGCAAGTGGTCAGACTCAGGGATCCTCACAACTTTGTTAAACCTGAGGTTTCTTCCTCTTCTGTTCTCTCCATCCCCTATCCAACCTAAGGATATGCAAGAAAGTGATAGGAACAACCTGAGTTTGCCCAAATTAAAGAGATGGACTTTGAGTTGTAAATATTGACCCTGAAACCCAAATGTGGATTTATTAGCTTTATAAATTGGGTCAACTTTAGTCTGAGTTTCTATTTTCTTAACTGCAAGATTAATGTAAAAAATAAACATATGAAAGTACCTAGCATGGTATCTGGTACTTGGTAGGTAATTAATAAATGCTGGCCAGGCACAGTGGCTCATGCATGTAATTGCAGCACTTTGGGAGGCCAAGGCAGGAGGATGGCTTGAGCCCAAGAGTCCAAAACTGGCCTAAAACATAGTGAGACCCCCATGTCTACAAAAAATTTTAAAAGTTAGCTGGACATGGTGGTGTGTGGGAGGCTGAGGCTGCAGTGAGTTGTGACTGTGCCACTGCACTCCAGCCTGAGTAATAGAGTGAGACCCTGTCTCAAAAAACAGCAACAACAACAAAACATTGGTTTCTTTTTGTCTGTTTTAATCCTCTACTAGTAACACTGAATGCCCAATTAAGTGTAAATTTGTACGGTCTTTATTCTTAATTAGTATGCTTGATCCCCCTTATTCACAGATTGCATATTTGGGAGTTGACCCACTCACTATAATTTGTAACCTCAAAATCAATACTTGCAGCACTACTAAAATCTTATGACTTTATTACTTGATTTGGGGCTCATACCACAGACATGCACAGAGTGACAAAAATTTTGAGTCACCCAATGAGCACATTCTTCACTGAGGCTGAATAAAATGACACCCTGCCTTCTTCTGCCTTCTTGTTTCACCTCTTGTGCAGTAAATGAGTATTTTTCAAGGTCTGTTTTAGGGCTATATTTTTTGCATTTTTATGCTTTTTGTTGGTGATTTTGCGGCTTAAAATGTCCCCGAAGTGTGCCTGTAATCCCAGCTACTTGGGAGGCTGAGGCAGGAGAATCGCTTGAATCTGGGAGACAAAGGCTGCAGTGAGCCGAGATCGCACCACTGCATTCCAGCCTGGGCAACAGAATGAGACTCTGTCTCAAAAAAAAAAAAATGACCCCTAAGTATAGTGCTGAAGTGCTGTCTAATGTTCCTAATCACAAGGAGGCTGTAATGTGCCTCATGGAGAAAATATATATGTTAGATAAGCTTCTTTCAGGCATGAGTTACAGGACTCAGTTACAGCACTGCTGGCTGTGAGTTTAACATTAATGAATTGACACTACATATTAAATAAGGTGTTTTTAAACACACCCACATAAAACAAGGTGATGAGTTGATCGGTTGTCAAAAATGTTGTAACCAGAGGCCCACAGGAACCTAACTCTGCATTTCCTCTAGGAGCAGTGGGTTCAGTAGTTGCTAATTCAGTGTTTGTAGTAATATCAGAGAACATAACTGCCAAGAATGATGAGGACTGATGTATGTCTTTTTCTCATTTAATTTCCACACTGATTCTTTGAGGCAAGAAGCTAATTAGCAGAGTCAATAGCTGCATTATGAAAAAAAAAGAAAACATTCACTTGATTTGGGTCTTGAAGGGTCTTAAGTACAAAATATCTTGGGAGAGGGGAGAGGCGTGTGGCAATGTGAACCGGCAGGATCTGTTCATCAGAAAGTAAAGGGTTTCACTTACCAGATCATGAGGTGAATGTTGGGACTTTGTGGGACATTTGTACTTCCAGTAGCTCCCTCGGTGTTATTTATAAGTCATTTTGGATGACTAGATGGATTATATTCATTTTTCTTTCCCTCAAATCTCCTCTAATGAGCTTAAGCATTGGTACCGCCTTGATCTATAATTAGTAAGATAGCAGGTGACACACTAATCTGGGATGAATTTCCCAAACCAGAGTCTGATGAGATATCAAAGGCATCAGAGTTCTTTTTATCTAGTCAACTTCTCAGCTAACTCAGGCAAGAAGCATAAAAAGATTCTGTGTGTCTCTATCTGGTCATTATCTTTTCTTTACTGTCTTTTCCTACCTTGAACACACGCCCTCTCTTGGACAGCATTAGGAATACAGACAACTCTAAATAAAATTCCATTCTTTCAGGAAAGTTTAGAGTCATTATCTTAGGGACAAGAGGGAACTTGATAGGCATCTGTTTCAATTCCCTCTATGTCAAATGAGAACTCCAAAGCTCAGGGAGTTAATGAGACACACCAGGGATTACAGCCTGTTTCTTCCACCAGTTGAAGGGACTTTCCATGCCTATAGCAATTATGTGTGCAGATTTTCCAGAAAAATCCTAATTTTTAAAATGTTTGGTTCCATCTTTGCTCTAAGAGTACTGATGCCTGTTAGTCTCTGGGCTCTGAATTTTGAGTCTGATGATAGGGTCACCACAATTATTATATCATGTTTTCTCTAAGTGATAGGAAGACTTTTCTTAGCTCTCATCCTCTAGCGGCAATTCACCCAGGCCTGTGGCATCCATTGTCACATCTGTGGGTATGATCCCCAAATCAAGTAATACCGTCATAGGATTTTAGTAGCCAGATGAGTCATTTTACTGATAATGATGAAATTGAGTCCCCAAGAGGCCACATCACAACTGAAATGACATAGCTAGCAAGAGATAGTGTCAGAATGTAACATAGCATCTAAAAATATTATGAATACATAAAGAACTTGCTAGTTTAATATCACAATGGGTCTAAAGGTTGCAAGAACCTCAAAAGAAGCATTAGTAATATATTCATACAAAACAAACGTAATGGTTAAGACCTTTATTTGTCTCCAAATTGAGAGGCAATAGGCTCTGATTTTCTTATTAGAGTAATATTTATTGACTTATATCACCACGGGAAATGATTACCCTGAACACCTACCTGCAAAAACAACCATGAAAACATTTATCAGGATTTGTATAACAAAAGGAACACTTTGAATGAGACACAAATACTTGGACTACATTTTATTAGCACTTAAAATTCAATTATCATTTCACACCAGAAGTGAAGGCAGTGACACTGACAGGCTTTTAGCAATAAACCTACATACACAATTCTAGCTCTTAGGTCACTTGAAGAGCCTTCTCAAGCTGCTAGAGGCCAGCAGACCACATTGTAGGAACAATTGTTCTAAATGATTAAGGAATCTGTACCATTAAAGAAAAGCATTGTTTAAAAGGCAAACTGTTTTCCAAATTAGGGAGTGCCAGACAATGGAAGAGTATAAGAATTATCATCCTATTGCTCTCCCCCAACAAAGGATGCTCTGATAACTGGACATTTTAGATGCTTGCACAGAATAACTGAATTATGACAACAACTTCCCTGACTCATAATTCGTGTCCTTCTGATCCATCCTACATTCTTCTGCCAGGCATTCGGCCTGATATACCATGTTAATCATGCCAGCTCCTCCTCAAAGTCATCAGTGATTTAAAGGCCCAGAAAACCAGAGCTATTAGAAAGTACCATCTGGACAAAACACTATTCCTGCATTCATGGCCTTCTGGGGACCTGTGGTCACAGGGAGATAAAGACTAACTTGGAAGGTTTTATCACCCTACTGCAGTCAAAAAGCCAAATGGTTTTCAGAGAGGTTGATTTTGTGCTTTCGTTTGCCTGGGATATCGCAGTTTGTGTCTGTTATCACAGCTAATCACACTTCTGCTTGGTTCTCAAAAGTGTCCTGGTTTGGACAATAAATTTTATAACCCTAGTTATAGGCATTATGATACCACACGCCTGCTACCATTATAAACATTTTTTTTTTTACCAAAAGTTATAGATACTACAAGGACCTAATAACAGCTTATCACCATCTTCTCATCTCATCCTCCACCCAGCACTGCTTCATAAGCATGAGTAAGGAGGAACATCATCAGGGCCAGCAGAGCAGAACACCTAGCTGATGCCAACTTTACCCCCACCCCATCCTGAGATCGCTCCCCATCTTTTCCTGCTATGCTCTTAGCATCCTGTGATTCTCCATCCAAAACTACAGAAGGATTCAGACCTGGCCACACATCTTGATGCTCAACTGCCTCTGGAATGCCCAGTTTCACTAGGTCAGCAGCTAAGCACCCAGAATCACACCAGCCCCATGTATTAGACAAGGAAGAGGCACATGCTTTCCACTACTTAGGAAAAGGAGCTTTTCACCAAGAGACCCTGGCTAATAGATTCAAAAAGAGAAAAATATAGGCCACAAAGTATAACCTTCTTAATCCCAGAACACTTACAACTCCAAATACTTGATGTTTCTGTGGAAAACCTAGAATATTGCCCCTATCTATTCCTACTGAAGTTGCTCTAACGAAAAATAACTCTAAAATAGAGTTGAGTTCCCTCAAATATTTTGAAAATAAGCTTTCATGGTCGTATTGTCATATAGCTATTCATATTTTATATATTCCTTCCCAATCTTTGTCTTGCATAAAAAGTTTTCACAGTCTGCATATAGTATATACAAAATTTTGTATCCAGTTTTGATCAAAACTTCTTTACCAAGTTGTTACATATAGTTGCCAATTATAATTATAAAAGCATCTCAATGTTTTTTAGTTGATATATTACAATTTAATAATTTACCTGGTTTTATATTTAATTTCCTTCCATTTTTCTACAACTGCAAGGCATTTTGCTAGGCACTGGGAAGAGTAAAATTTTAGAAATAAAAATAAATGTTTTTACTAAGTAAAGAATATTGGACTCTTTTGGAAGACTAAATTTGAATTCTTGAGATATATTTTAAAAGCTCTGGCACCATCGTCACATATTAATCACAAACTTTAAGAAAATCAAAAAGAAAGAGAATGAGAAAATGAGGAAGAGAAGAAAAGGAAGAAGAGGACAGAGGGAAAGGGAGTGGTTAACGACAGAGCGGGGAGAAAGCAGGAGGGAAGGACTTATAATTACAAGGATAAATTGAAGGTCTAACTTCTGTTCTGACATTTGCTTCATGTAAATGATGGAAATACCATACCAATTCATTTGAATACATGTCAAGTCCTTCCATGAATTATAATAAATGTCAGCATCATTCTAATATTTAAAAACAAAAGCTATCTATAATTCAGCCATGACCCTTTCCCTATTGTCTACTCCATCATGTAAAATAGCCATTGCCTGCCCTTTAAGGCCTTATACACTCAGCCCAACAACCAAACTAATTTTTCTCCTTTTGTCTGCACAAAACCTCATCTCCAATCAGGGATACTTATTGGGAAACAAACATGGAGAGTTTGCATTTTCAGTAATGCAGGAATAGCTTTTCTTAAAATAAACTTCTCACAGCTAAGAATTATAATCTCTGGATAAATTTTTTTAAGTAAAGAACTATTTAAAGGCACAAGAGAATAACAAAAAAACATGCATAAACTGAAAGATAGCAGACCTTGGAAAAAAGGGAACTGAACTGGGTGACATCATCACTTTGATAGCTTTTAAAGAACTTCCCAGTCCAAGGGATGTTAGACAAATGGAATTCAAGCAGAACTATAGCCTTAATGACTTGAAGTATCTAAGGACAGAGTTCACAGCCACCAGACTGGCTGGCAATAAAGAAAGGAAATTCAAGAAAAGGAAGGAGCCCCAAAACTTGCATGTAAACTCCCCTCAAATCTTTGTCTGATTTTTACATAACTTTTGCACACATACATACATGAAAAGATGCAAGAAACCCAGCAGAGAGTAACAGCTGAAAGGCGAAAAGAGTAGAGCAGAAATATATGGTGCTGCCCACTGCACAGTAGGAAGAATTTGAAGTTCAGGAGTTTCCAAGTAAGAGGGTTTGGGTAAACATCTTTGATTTTCCACTAAAACCTCAGAAGGGCACATTTTAGGATGAAAACGTATGTCTCTGAATTAAGGAATTTACCCTAGTAATACTAAGGGCAAAATCAACAGACCCACCTTAATAACACCAAGCTTCCAAGGAGATCAGCCAGTCACTTAATCACCTGGGTAAACAAAAACCAATACTCTTCACTGGAAGATAAAACATCCAGAGATTTTACAGTACATCATCCATAATGTCCAGTGTGTGGTAAAGAAACAGTAGGCATGCAAAGAGTCAGGAAAATGTGACCCACTGTCAAGAGACAGTCAATAGAAATTGATCACGAGATGACCTGAAGGTTGGAATTAGCAAACAAGGACTTTAAAGCAGCTGCTTTAATATTGCCAAGGACTTAAAGGGAAAACTTGTCAGAATGGCTATACGAATAAGGAAGATCAACTGGGAGATAGAAAATATAAAAAAGAACCAAAGGGAAACACTAAAACTGAAAAAGGGGGGAACAGCTGAAATTTTAAAATTCACTGAAAGGGCTTAATAGCAGCAAAAGGGGCCACATAGGCTGCAGAAAAGAAAAAAAAAAAGCCAGTGAACTTAAAATAATAATCAGTAAAAGTAATTCAATATGAAGAATAGAGATTCAGAACAACAAAATAAAGCTACAGTGGCCTATGGGGCAATATTAAGTTATCAAACACAAATAGAGTCTCAGAAGCATAGGAGAGAGAAAATGAGGAAGAAAAAGTATTTGAAGAAATTATCCCTAAAAACTTTCTCAAATATGGTTAGAAAAAACATTAACTTACTATTCCAAGAGAATATGTAATCCCAAGCAAAATTTTAAAAACAAACAAACCTGTATCTAGAAACCTCATAAACTGTTTTAAACAAAAGGTAAACAAAAACAACAAAAAAAAAAACTTAACAGCATTTGGTAAGGGGGGAAGACACATTAAATACAGAAAAATAACAATAAAAATGAAGACTAAGTTGTCATTATAAATAGTAGAAAACAGAAGACAATATTTTTTTAACTGCAAAATAACAGAGAAGGGGGTAAGTGGATCTACCAACTCAGAAATCTGTATCAAGTGAAAATATTTTTCAAAACTGAAAATAAGAACATTCATGACTAGCAGTCATGAATTTTAAGAAACAATAAGGAAATTCTTTGGACTAAAGAGAAATGAAAGCAAATGGAAATTCATGTCTATAGGAATAAAGAACATTAAGAATGATAAATATGAGGATAATTATAAATGATTATTTTTCTTTTAAAATTTCTTTAAAATGCAAATGTCAAGTTAAAGCAAATAATAACAACATACTATTACAGGCTTTAGAACACAGATATATTTCTTATTATTTTAAAATATTTTTATATTTTATAAAATACAAATATACACATATTTTAGAATAAAATGACAGTTATATGACAAAGGTTGGGGTAAATGAAATTA
The DNA here is from genome assembly GCF_002776525.5 of Piliocolobus tephrosceles. Classification (NCBI taxonomy): domain Eukaryota; kingdom Metazoa; phylum Chordata; class Mammalia; order Primates; family Cercopithecidae; genus Piliocolobus; species Piliocolobus tephrosceles. Next base: position 92,383,695 of record NC_045447.1, on the reverse strand, counting down.
TACTCTTGTATAGGTTCATATATTTTACAAAAAAATGGTACAATATTCACTCTGTAGTAAGTTAAGAATATTGCATACTGGCCGTGTGTGGTGGCTCACGCCTGCAATCCCAGCACTTTGGGAGACCAAGGCAGGTGGATCACCTGAAGTCAGGAGTTCGAGACCAGCCTGACCAACATGGAGAAACCCCATCTTACTGAAAATACAAAAATTTGCCAGGCATGGTGGCAGGCACTTGTAGTCCCAGCTACTCAGGAGGCTGACACAGGAGAATCGCTTGAACTCGGGAGGCGGAGGTTGCAGTGAGCCGAGACTGCGCCATTTCACTCCAGCCTGGGCAACAAGAGCAAAACTCTATCTTAAAAAAACAACAAAAAAAGAATATTTCATACTATAATACCTAGAATAGCTACAAAAATTAGACATATAAAATAGCTTACATGCCAGTCGAGGAAATAAAATGGAAAGTTAAAATAAATATTTGATTAACCTAAAAGAAGGCAGGAAAGGAAGAAGGGAGAAACAAAAAATAATAAAACAAACAGAAAATAAATAGTCACTCTATATCCAACCATACAAACAATTAGATAACTATAAAATGATAGAACTAAATTCTACAACATTGATAATTACATTAAAAGTAAGAGAACAGAGTTTCTGATCCAACATGTAAAGAGCTTGGTAGTTATCACTCCTGTCCTCCTTACAACAAAAAAAAAGCTAGGTGCAATGGCTCATGCCTGTAATCCCAGCTCTTTGATAGGGCAAGATGGGAGGATCACTTGAAGCCAAGAGTTCAAGACCAGCCCAGGCAACACAGTGAGACCCTGTCTCTAAAAAAATAAAATACAAGAAATTAGCCATGCATTGTGGTGGGCACCTGTAGTCTCAGCTACTCAGGAGGCTGAGAAGGGAAGACTGCTTAAACCTGGGAGTTCGAAACTACAGTAAGCTATGATCACACCACTGTACTCCAGTCTGAGCAACAAAGCAAGACTCCTCTCTTAGATAGATAGATAGATAGATAGATAGATAGATAGATAGATAGATAGATAGATAG
>NC_045447.1:92251132-92382625 GCF_002776525.5 Piliocolobus tephrosceles | reverse complement strand
ATAGCAGCTCTTCATAGAGGTCATGAAACAAACTGCCATCTCAAAAACTGGAGAGGGAGGTGGATACAGGAGCCTGCAGCTGAAGCCAACATCCATAGGAACACTTTAAACCATAATTGACAAATTAACTCAGGTTGAACCAGCCTGAGAATTTAAAATGCCAAGGGTCTGGATGAACACGGGATCCCATGCTTACCTACCAGGTTCTCACTGTGAACATAGATGAGAACTCTTTGTGCTTCAGGCAAGAGGAGGAGAAAAGAAGTCATTTTGAAATAATACCTAGAGCTTTCTGTTCCCCTAACCAATCCTGCCCTCAAGGAAATCTATTTTATTATAGCCAAACTGGCTGAGGTTTTACCAAAGCCTAAATGATCCAGAGGAAGGAGAATAACATGCTCCCAATGTGAGGAAAAGAAAATATCCAAGCACAGGACTATAGAACACTTCCCCTCTTCCCACAACTTACAACTGAATCAATATGCATCATAAGAGAGGAGTAAAGGGAAAAGAACTGTAATTCTCACACTCTATTCAAAGTCTGTAGGGACATAAAAAGACAACAGGGGTGACAAAAACAAGCATACTAGAGGAAATTTTAGCCTCTGATGCTACAGCAAACAGTAAACAGTCTAACTCCTAGCCAGATAAACAAACAAAAACTCATATTACAGGCCTGATGCTCAGTTCTTGTTACCCAGCACATCATGTCCAGCTTTCAACAAAAAATTACAAAGCAGACTAAAAGGCAAAACCATGGTTTGATGAGATTTTTTTGTTAAAGCATCAAGAACCAGACTCAGATATGGCAGAGGTTTTGGAATTATTAGACCAGGAATTCAAAATAACTATGATTATAGACATTCCTCATTTTATTGCACTTCACTTTATTGCACTTCACAAATACTGCACTATTTTGTCACAAATTGAAGGTCCGTGGTAACCCTGAGTCAAGCAAATCTATCAGTACTGTAGGAGTAATGTCTAGCTTAAGGCCTTATTATTTAAGGGATACATTTTATAAGGCTGTAGCTGCCATACCTAGTGATTCCTCTGATGGATCTGGGCAAAGTAAATTGAAAACCTTCTGGAAAGGATTCACGATTCTAGATGCCATTAAGAATGTTGGTGATTCATAGGAAGAAGTCAAAATATCAACATTAATCGGAGTTTGGAAGAAGTTGATTCCAACCCTCATGAATGAGGTTAAAGGGTTCAAGACTTCAGTGGAGGAAATAACTACAAAGTGAGAGAGGCAACGAAAGAGAACTAGAATTAAAAGTAGAGCCTGAAGATGTGACTGAATTGCTGCAATCTCATAAAACTTGAATGGATGAGGAGTTGCTTTCTTATGGATGAGCAAAGAATGTGATTGCTTGAGATAGAGTCTACTCCTGGTGAAGATGCTGGAACATCATTGAAATGACCACAAATAATTAAGAATATTACATAAACTTACTAAGTTGATAAAGCAGCAACAGGGATTGAGAGGATAAACTCGGATTTTGAAAGAAGTTCTACTCTGGGTAAAATGGGACCGAACAGCACGGCATGCCACAGAAAAATCTTTTGTGAGAGAAGGAGTCTATCAATGGGGCAAACTTCATGTCTGTCTTATTTTAAGAAATTGCCACAGCCACCCCAGCCTTCAATAATCACCACTCTAGTCAGTCAGCAGCCATTGACTCGCTGAATGTTCAAATGACCGTTAGCATTTTTTAGCAATGAAGTATTTTTGATTAAGGTATGTGCATTGTTTTTAGAATAATGCTATTGCACACTTAATAGACTACAGCATAATGTAAACATAATTTTTATGTGCACTTAAAAAAATCGTGTGACTTGCTTTATTGTGATATTTAATTTATTGCAGTGGTCTGGAACTAAACCCTCAATATCTTTGAGGTATGCTTTTAATATTCTAAGGGTTTTACTGGAAGAAGTAAACAGCATGCAAGAATAGATGGGTAATGTAAACAGAAAAATGGAAACTCTAAGAAAGAATCAAAAGGAAATGCTAAAATCAAGTGTAAGTGAATGAAATATTTAAATTAAAGGCCAAAGATTGTCATGCTGAATTTATTAAAAGGTAAGATTTATGTAATAAAGAGTCTGGCACCATATTTTATGTTTGACTGCTGACAGCTTTCAAGCTCTGCCACTCTTCATCCCCCTCCTATCCCACATCCGGGCAAGCTGATAAGAAAATCAAGTGCTCCTTCCTTTGGCACTGGTGAAAAGTTCAAACCATATAGACCCCAGTTCATGCACAGGAACCTTCACCCCAGCTTCACCTTCTAATCACAATAAAAGTCAAGGCAGTCTTTTTTTTTTTTTTTCTTATTCTCAAGCCATTTGTTTTACCAGTTTGGGTGCCAGCCCTGCCCTCCCCAGAAAGCATCATCATGTGGTAATAAAACTTTCCATACCCTCTTGGTGCATGTGAGGCATTGTAAGTCTTGACATCCAAACCTAATTGGGGTAGGAGTGGGGAGTCTATCCCATCTATGTGAAGTAACCATAAAAACTATACTCTCTGCTCTCTACAAGAGATGCAGAGTTTAAAAGAAGTACTTAATAAGAAGCTTTATGAGAGAATGCAGATTATTTTTAATACTAAAAGGATCCATTCATAAGGAAGACATAGCAATCTTAAATGTGCATGCACCTAATAACAGAATCTAAAATAAATGAGGTAAAACGGACAGATGTCAAAGGAATGACATGCTGATACATGTCATGATATGGTTGAACCTCAAAGGCATTATGGTAAGTGAAAGAAGCCATACACAAAAAGTTACATATTACACAATTTCATTTTCATTAAATATCCAGAATAGATAAAATTCATAGAGTCAGAAAGCAGATGGGTAGTAAATAGGGACTGGAGAGAGGAGAGAATGAGGCACGCTGACCTACAGAATGGCATGGGGTCATCTTTGGTGATGATAAAAATGTTTTGAAACAAGACGGAAGTGATGGCTGCACAACCTTGTGAGTGTACTAACTGCCACTGAAATAAACACTTTAAAATTTTACGTCATGTGAATTTTACCTCTTTAAAGAAAACAATGAACAAAATTTTACAAAGAAACAGATAAATTCACAATCTTGAAGACATTAAAATTCTTCTCTCAATAAGTGAAAGAACTAGATTAAACACACACACAGAGTAAGGCTATAAAGAATCTGAGCAACAATATCAACTACCTTGACCTAATTAATATCTATAGAATATTATAACCAAGAATTGCAGAATAGACATTTTAAAAAGCAACAATTACTAAAATAGACTATATTCTGAACCATAACGTAATTCTCAAAAAAATTCAAATTGTTGAAATTTATATAGTATGTTATCTGACCTCAGTGGAATTAAATCAGAAACCGATAACTAAAGGAACCCAAAATAGTTGCAAATTAATTAAGCAACACAATTCTAAATAGTTCACAGGTTTAAAAATATCACAAAGCAGAATATAAAATATTATAAGCTGAATGACAAAGAATATCTGCAGCCAAAGCAAAGTTTATAGGGAATTTTATGATATTAAATGTTTATATTAAAAAATATATTTTAAATCAATTAGTTAAGTTTCTAACTTAAGAAAGTATAAAAAGACAATAAAATTAACAATCAAATAAGAAACAAACAAAAATAGAAATAAACAAAATAGAAAACAAATGACATAAATTTTTAAAGTCAAAAGTTGGATCTTTGAAAAAAGAAAATTGACAAATACAAATTGCCAAAATCAGAAATAAACTGGAAAATCATACAGAAACTAGAGATGTAAAAAGAATAACAAACGAGTTTTAGAAATAACAAATTTGACAACTTAGATGAAATAAGCAAATTATTTGAAAGACATAATTTGCCAAAACTAACACAATAAAATATAGAAAATCTGAGTAAAATCTGAGTAGCTAACAGCTATTAAAGAAAGTAATTACCAAAGCCCTCTCACAAAGAAATTTCTATGTCCACATAATTTTACTCAAAATCCAAGAAAAATATAATACCAATCTTATATTCATTGTTTCAGAAAATACAGAAGGAAGGAATATTCTCAGCTTATTTTATGAAACATCATAAACCTTATACCAAATACTGACAAATGAGTTGAAAGAAAATTACAGACTAATAGTTCATAAACATAGACACAAAAATTTTTTACAAAATATCATCAAATTAAATCCAGCAATATATTTTTTAAAATCATATGTCATTTCTAATGTAGAGTTTATCTCGGGAATTCAAGGTTGTTTTAACATTGGAAATCAATGAAATTCATCATATTAACAGAAAATAGAAGAATTATATGATAATCTCAACAGATACATAAAAACAATTTGAAAATTTTAATACCCATTTAATATTTTTAAAATTTCTAGAATTTTGTTAATAGAAGGGAATATCCTCAATCTTATAAAATATATCAGTGGGCCAGGCGTGGTGGCTCACACCTGTAATCCCAGCACTTTGGGAGGCTGAGGGCAGTGGATCACCTGAAGTCAGGAGGTTAAGACCAGCCTGGCCAAATTGACAAAACCCCGTCTCTACTAAAAACACAAAAATTAGCCAAGACTGGTGGCACACACACTCCCAGCTAGTAGGGCGGCTGAGGCAAGAGAATCGCTTGAACCCAGGAGGTGCAGGTTGCCATGAGCTGAGATCACACCACTGCACTCCAGCCCAGGTGACAGAGCAAGACTTCGTCTCAAAATAAAAAAATATATATCTGTAAAAGACCTACAGCTTACATCCTAATTAACAGTGAGTGCTTGGATGCTTTCTCCTGATATGTTCATTTTCACCATTTTTATTCAACATTGTACTAGAGGGCCTAACTACAACAAGACGATAAGAAAATAAAGATTAAGGAAAGGGAAAACAATATTTATTCAGAGATAACATGATCATTTACTTTAAAAATCCTAGGAATGTTGTTAAAAGTGATGGAACTAATAATCAAATTGAGCATGGATTCAGGAAATCAAATCAGTATAGTAAAAGCAATTTTATTTTTATTTACTAGCAGCAAACAACTGGAAAATGATACTTTAATTTTATCTATAACAGCATCAAGCCAGACTATATATTTAGGGATAAATTTGTGAAAGATGTGTAAGAACTAAACATAGAAATCTATAAAATATTGCTAAGAGAAATAAAAGAACAGCTGGATAAATGGAGAGGCACATTATATTCTCAAATGAGAAAATTCAGTGTCTACAGCTGGGCGCAGTAGCTCACTCCTGCAATCCCAGCACTGTGGAAGGCTAAGGTGGGAGGACTGCTTGAGCCCAGGAGTTGAAGATCAGCCTGAAAAACATGGCAAAACACTGTCTTCACAAAAACTTAAAAAATTAGCTGGGCATGGTGGTGTGCACCTGTAGTCTCAGCTACTCAGGAGGCTGAGGCAGGAGAATCACTTGGGCCCAGGAGGCTGATCACACCACTGCACTCTAGCCTAGGTGACAGAATGAGACTCTGTCTCACAAAAAGAAAAGAAACTTCAATGTCTAAACAGTATTATATCGGTTCTTTCTGATGAAGCTATAGATTCAACAAAACTCCATCAAAATCCACCATAATTTATTTTGTAGAAGTTGCCAAGTTGATTCTAAAATTTACAAAAAATGTAGAAACCCTAGGAGAGTGAAAGCAATCTTGTAAAAGAACGAGTTTATAGTTCTCACACACACTCTAATTTCAAAACTTACTCTAAAACTCTTACAGTCAAGGTTGCATGGTATTTGGTGTAAGAGAAAACAAGTACATCGATGGAACGGAATACAGAGTTCAGAAATAGACCCACATATATGCATTGACATATATTGATTTTGTACAAAAAAAAATGTCAAGGTAATTTAATGAGAAAGGGTCATTTCAACAAGTGGGGATGGAATAATTGTATGTCCAAATAGCAAGGGGGGAAATGAACCTCAGCACTACTTCGTGTAAAAAACTAAAATGAATTTTAGATAATTATAGACCTAAACATGAAATCTAAAACTATAAGGTCTAAAAAAAAAAAATAGAAAACTCTCTTTGTAACTTGGAATACACAGAATTTCTTAATATGAATAAAAAACACTAACCATACAAGCAAAGCATGATGAATCAGTCTTTATAAAAACTAAAAATGGGTGATAGTGCATCAAAATATCAGAAGCAAAAAAATTTTAAAAAAAGAAAACAAAGACACCTTTTAAAAAACGTCAAGCTAAGACTAAAAGACTTATCCAACAACAGGCTTGTTTCCATAATATACAAGGAAGGAACTACTATATATCAATAATTAAAAAACAGATAAAGAAGGTATACAAATTGCCAATAAGCAAATGAATATGTGCTTAATATTACTCATCATCAAGAAAAATGCAAATTAAGACCAAAACGAGTACCATTTCATACCTACTGAAATAGCTAGAATTTAAGACTGATACCACTATATGTTGGTCAAAATACACAGCAAATGGAACTCTAATACTTGCTGGTGGGATTAATTGTGCAACCACGTAAGAAAACATTTAGACAGTTTCTTATAAAGTTAAATATACACCCAATCTATAGCCCAGCAATTCCAAGCCTAGGTATTTACACACACATACACACACAAAAATACTTGTTACAGAATATTGTTCATAATCTGTAACAGCTCAAAACTGGAAGCAATCCAAATGTCCATCAACAGATAAATAAACAACCATGTTACTCTATATTCAAAAGAACATAGCTTGAGGTGAGAACTGTGTGCTCTTATCTATATTAATTTCCAGTACCAAAAAAAAAAAAAAAAAAAAAAAAAAAAAAAAAAACCTAACTTCTATGGAAGCAGAACCCAGAAAACATCCTCTTATCACTGTTTAGTGATAAGAGGATGGGGAATGACTGAAAGTGGGCAGGGGGGAACTTTCTGAGATGACGGAAATTTCTTTTTATCTTTATAATGATGGTAGTTTAAAAAGTACATACATCTGTCAAAACCTATCCAGGTGTACTCTTAAGACCCATGGATTTCATTGTATGTAAATTTTACATTAATCAAAAAATTTAAAACATACAAATCGATATGCCCTTGGAGACTCTCACCAACATTATTCATTTTCCAGACACACCCCTCCAGATCTTCTCCATCCAAAACCAGGCCCATCCAGGCCCTCCAAAAGTTCTCCCTCCCAGAGAAAGTCATGGTGCTGGCTTTTATGGCATCCTTTCCTCTCTTAAGTGTTAAATGTGCTTTAGTTTTATCTCCCCAAATAGAGGGCAAGTCTCTTGAAGGCAGGAATTACACCCTGGTTCTTTCTTTTGCACCCATGCACAAATGATAACATTAAGAGCATAGAGGGCATGTGATTTAATTCATTTCAACATTGGTTACAGTCATCTCCTGGGCAAGGCACTGTGCTAGGTATTGTGGGAAATTCTCAGATGAGTGAGACGCAGATCTGGCCTTCAAGGCACAACCTCCAATGAACAAGATAGGCAGGCACACAAGTCATCAAGACCCAAGAAAAGATGACAAAATGAGAAAAGGTATCCCATGAGAATTGAAGATGTAAAATCAACTCCAATTTCAGAAATCTGGACACTTCTGAAAAAAACAAAAAAAAAGTTTGAATTCAATTAAGGCCTGAAAGGATAAATAATATTTTTTCATTTGTTTCTTTTATTTTGAAACAGTGTCTCTCTCTGGTACCCAGGCTGGAGTGCAATGGCACAACCACAGCTCACTGCAGCCTCAAAACTCCCAGGATGGAGCAATCCTCCGATCCCAGCCTCCCAAATAGCTGGGACTACAGGCATTCACCACCACACTCTATTTTTTTGACCTTTTTTTTTGGAAAGACAGGGTCTCACTATGTTGTCCAGGCTGATCTCAAACTCTGGGCTCAAGCAATGCTCCCTTCTCACCCTCACAAAGTTCGGCGATTACAGGCACCAACCATTGTGCTTGACCTATTTTCCGCTTATTGAATGCTAACTACATGCCAGACATGGTGCTACGTACACAGGCACAGCATGCCAATTGATCCTGATAAAAATCCTATGAGATCAGCCCTGTTATTTTCCCCATATCATTATATGAATATATGAATGAAATGGGAATGATGAACTTGGATTGTAGAGCTTATACAACAAGGCCACATGGCTTTTATGTGTCTAGTAAGTGAATTCACACCCAGAGACATCTGACTCTGAAACCCAAGCTCTTAGCCACTACACGAGTTTATATTAATAGGGAGAATGAGAAGTAGACCAGGGTATTTCAGGCAGAGATGAGGCAAGTTACAGAGGAGACAGAAGACAGTACATGGAGCGGCTGCATTATATAATTTGTTAGAAAGTTAGGGATAGCAGCCAGGAGCAATGGGTCACGCCTGTAATCCCAGCACTTTGGGAAGCCGAGGTGGGTGAGTCACTTGAGGTCAGAAGTTCAAGACCAGCCTGGCCAACATGGTGAAATCCCATCTCTACTAAAAATACAAAAATTAGCTGGGCACGGTGGCAGGCACCTGTAATCCCAGCTACTTGGGAGACTGAGGCAGGAGAATCACTTCAACCCGGGAGGTGGTGGTTGCAGTGAGCTGACATTGGGTCACTGCACTCTAGCCTGGGTGACAGAGCAAGATTCCATCTCAAAAAAAAGAAGAAGAAGAAGAAAAAGAAAGAAAGAAAGGAAAGAAGGGGGGAAAAAGGAAAGAAAGGAAGAAAAGGTTAGGGATAGAAGTGCAAGAGTAGATTATGGAAGACCTTAGGGACCAGGCTGACACTTTTTGAGTTTTTATTTTTTTCCTCCATTCCGTAAGAATACCCTGGTTGAAAGCTCTTCTTCAATAGATTTTGTAAGTAGTAAGTCAAGAAATCATTTTCTAAGAAATGCTTAATAGCTGTAGTTAGGAAACTTAAAATAATGCAGTTATTTATTGTCTGTGAGAGAGCTTTGACTTTTCATCACATTATGACTTGTTATGTCTATACAAATATGGCTTCATGAGAGGACTCTGCTCTGAATGTACTATGGGTGGTCCATGTCACTGAGTTTTGTGGTTAAAAAAAAAAAAAAATAGCCGCCATATCATCTATGTGCTATCAAGACAGGTTTAGATAAATGAGAGAAACTCGTCATTTAGAAAACAAGAGTTTTCAATTTAGTGGATATCCTCAGGATAATTTATTTGCTCTCATTCTCAGCTCCCTTGAATTCAACTCTAACCCCCACCCCATACAAAGATATCAGAAAGCTTTACCAAAAGAAACTGCCCATTCATTGGAGATAATGCCACAATGATCAAACACTACCATAGTTTTATTTTCCCCATCACAGGTTTACGATTGCGTTCAGCTATGAGAGAGAGACATAAGTTATTCTCAAGTTCAATCAGAAAGAAAATATTAGAGTGTTTATCAAAACTACAATAATTGATCAACTAAAGCTCAATAAAAATTAATCATCTGTACATTATATACAATGTAAAGTTGAAGGGTATGCCTTATTGCATGCTTTAGAACAATCTAATCCCCTTCTCTATTCAGACACCAATTTACAAAAATAATTTTATACATTTTTTGAATTCAAAGCTTCGGGTACTATTGTTGACTGAAGCCCTTGAAATGTGCACTGATTTCAGTGCCAATGTAACGTACATTAGCAGAGAGCTCAAGTATTATACAATAACCTTAAATCAGAGAGAGTTGTAAGAGGCTAATAATGAAGATGAAGTAATGCTGAAAGTACCAGCCTTTTATTCTGAACTCAAGAAATGCATTAGAAAATATGTTTTAAGAATAGGTCATAGAGAACATAAATGCAATGTAGAAGAAAAGAAAGGGAAAAAAAACTCTGTTGGGCTCGGGGAGGAGAAATGGAGAGAGTGAGTGGGAGAGGCTGTACCTAAAAGGATATGCATAATTTAGAGAATAGAGATTGAAGAGACTCCAGGACGAAAGTACCATTCATTTAGATATAGTGGCAGTGGTTTCAACAATAACCAAGAAGATGCCGCCTGCACTCTGTAAGAAGCAGCATTTGAATTTAAGAGCACATTTATTTGAAAATCTTTAATATTGCATTTCTATACCATGCTCTAGGAGGCCAACCCATTCTTTCTGCCAATTGTTTAATTTCCAATGGCCCATAATAACTTATATGAATCTTATGATAAAGCATTTTAAATTAAAACAGAGAAGTTTTAAAAATAGAATATAAAATCATTTAAAGAGAAAAATAAGGATTAAAAATCAAAGAATGCATGGGGAAATATTAGTCCATAAATTCTATGTCTTGGGATCTTAAACAAATGCTGGAGGTGGAGTACAAATCTGGTGTGGGCTTTCTAGCTTCCAAAACAAAGGAAAAAAACAGTTGGTTACAGCAACAGTTCTCAAACTTTTTGACCTCGGGACCTATTGACATTTTTAAAACTTACTGAGGGCCTCAAAGAGCTGTTTGTGTGGGTTATATCTACTGACATTTACCTTATTAGCAATCAAAACTGAGGAATTTAAAAAATATTTATGAATTGGTCTTACAACAGCAACAAACCTATTACATGTTAATATAAATAATGCATTTTACGGAAAATAACTAGAATTCTCTCCCCCAAAAATTAGAAGATTGTCATTGTTTTACCTTTTTGCAGATCTTGTTAATATCTGGCTAAACAGAAAACTGTATTCTTGTGTCTGCTTCTGCATTCAGCGTGTTGTGATACCACACATCCAGCATTTTCCAGAAAACTCCACCATACACTCACAAGATAATGGGAAGGTAAAAGATGAATAGCTCTCATATTAGGAACATAGATTTCACCTCCAAGACTCCCTGAACTGGTCTCAGGGACCCCCCATGGATCCCTGAAAGACAGTTTAAGAAACACAAAGGTTATGGGAATCATAGATTCTATAAGACAAAAACAAGTAAGAGATGTACAATATTTCAAGGAATGAGATCTGAAAGAAAAAAAAAAACATATTTCCATGAATCCATATAAAGAGAGGGTCATATAATGTAGTGTAGTCCACCCTCAACACTACCCCAATAATGAACACAGTTGTAAGTGGTATATGATCAGACATCCAGAAAGGAAGTGTACACACATTCCCCTATTTCCCACAATTTATAGCTCTGCATAAGATGTGAGTTAATGAAATCAATACTTCCTGTAATTGATGTCCAGTGCATTTTGTAATTATGTTTTGTGGCCTGTGACTTTTATGAGCTTGCTCTATAAAACAATTAACAACGCCATAAAAATAATACTTTTGACATTGTTATTTTCCCTTACAGGCTTCTGCTAGATCCATGTTGGGGATAAAGGGATATGATACCACAAAACTTTATTATTGATTTTCAATACAGGAAAAAGAAATTATTTTTCCTATCTCCAATAATTCTATTTTAATGTGCTTTTTAATTATAAATCCTTAATCGGCAAAATTGCATAGTAGTTAAGAGAATAACTTTGGAGTCAGATGCACCTGGGTTTTGATCCTGATTCTGCCTCTTACTGGTTTTGTAAACTTGAACACTTTGACCTTTTTGAACCTCGATGTCCTCCTATGGAAAATGGGAGTTTTAATAGCAGCTACCTCAGTAGGTCATTGTGAGAATGACAGGTAATACAATCAAAACCATTAGCACTATTCTTGGCATTTAAAAAGTGCTGAGAATGTTAGCTATCATTAACTACAAGTATTACACATACCTCCCTGGCACCTTTTCCTCCCAGGATCACTCCTTTGGTCATCACTCCAGAGTCAAGGGCACACAAGGGACACAAAAGGAAGGTGGAAAGTGATAGAGGAATGGAGCCCAAGAGAAAAGAAGGCCAGAGAAGATATGGAGATAGAGCCAGAGACTTGGGACTGCAGCCAGATGAGTGGGGCACTGGAACAGGAATCAAGCAGACCTGAGGATTTCCACATCTGAACATTTCCCGTCCTTCCGTGGGTTAGGTAATGAACACTAGCTAACACTGAGGTTCTGTGCCTGTGCTTCTATTTCTTTTGAATCCCTGTCATAATTAATGAATGCTATTAATAGATTGTTTTGCCTAGCAATTACCACTAGGTTGCCTACTGGTCATGCTGGAGGAGAGAGAGTAACAGATGAATTATTGTTCAATAAACATTCACCACCCTCCTCTTCCCACTGTAAGTGGAGTTTACTTATCCACCTAACTTGTGTTTGGTTTGGCCATGTAACTTGTTTTGGCCACTGGGATGTTATGAGATGGGGGTTAGCGGGTCACAGGACTTAATATGACTTGCTCTTGCTCTCTATTGATTCACCATCAAAAGAGAGGTCCACAGTAATCGCTGCCCAAGAGCCCATGCACCAGAACAAACCACATCTGAAGCTGACTTGAATCCAACCTGTAGTCTGCAGCTATTCCCAGAAGCCCCTGAAGACTAAGACACAACTTCTTAGCTTACAACAGCCAAAGCACACTCAACCCAGATCTACGAGCTTGAGAATATATGCTTTTTCTGTAAGGGACAAATTTGGGGATATGTTATAACTCAGCATTATTGTGGCAACAGCTACTAGTATTTTTGATTGGGCAAAGTGCCTGAGCAAGATTTTTCTAACTCCTAAAAAGAGACACCCTGGAAAAGAATTCTGCATGTGACATCTGGCCCTACTGCAGCCATTTTGCAACCATGAAGAAATCAGACTGACAGGGAAGAGACCCTAAACTCAGTGTCATTAATAACATTGAACCACCAACTGTGGAAGATCTGTTGCTTGCCTTCCTTCTGTTGTGAAGATTTTGTTAAATGTTCTTAATTTTCATGTCATTTAAGACAATATTCTATTTACTGCAGAACTCTGATGTTTTTATTTTGTTTAAAAAGAAAAACACAGTTACACAATGCCAAGATCATATAAATACACATTGCTGACAAGAAAAGGATATAGCCACTATCTAATTCCTTATTATTCTATGGCCCTCCAGAAGGTTGCCTTGGTACCTATTGATGTCAATAATCTTAATTCCTGATTCTTTTCCTGTAAGGCAATTTGATATGGTTTGGCTGTGTCCCCACCCAAATCTCATCTTGAATTATAGCTCCCATAATTCCTACCAGTTGTGGAAGGGACTTGATGGGAAATAATGGAATCATAGGGGTGGTTCCCCCATACTGTTCTCACGGTAGTAAATAAGTCTCACAAGATCTGATGATGGTTTTATAAGGGGTGTCCCCTTTTACCTGGTTCTCATTCTTTGTCTGCTGCCATGTAAGATGTGCCTTTCACCTTCTACCATGATTGTGAGGCCTCCCGAGCGACGTGGAACTGTGAGTCCACTAAACTTCTTTTTCTCTATCAATTACCCAGTCTCTGGTATCTCTTTATCAGCAGCATGAAAATGGACTAACACAATTTTAGTTTTGACACATAAAGGAAGTTCTAAAATAGTCAAATTCATAAAATCAGAGAGTGAAATTGTGGTTGACAGGAGCTATGTGGGAGAGGGAAATTAGTTTCTAATCAAGGGGCATAAATTTGTAGTTATGCAACATGAATAAGTTCTAGAGATCTGCTGCACAACATTGTGTGTATATATATGCATATATATGGTTAGTAATACTGTATTATATACTTAACATTTTCTTAACGGGGTAGCTCTCAAGTTCAGTGTTCTTAGCACAATAAAATCAAGTTGTTTTTAAAAGGACGGTTCTGAGATGTGTCCTCATGCATGTCTGAGAGGTCAAGCTACTTTCCATAGCAAGATTCTCCCCAGGGCAATGGACACTTGGAACCAAAGCATTTGAGGACTTTGGGGGGAACGGAATGACTATGACCTGGGCTCATACTGAAGCTGTATACCATAGTTTCCTCATTTCTTAAGTTTCTTTTCACTAGTGTCCCTATCAGCTGTAAAACCACTATAACTCCATAAAATAAGTTTGTCATGGGATTCTTGCCCCACATGTGCCTTAAGACCTCAGCATAACACTCAGCAACCTCAGATATTATAAAATCGGGCCTCATGGGCCGCTAGGCACCCAAGATCTCACCCCTGTTCTTCTTGCACCAGATCAGTTTGTCTTAACTTCCGTGCAATTCCCCACTGGCTTCTGGCCTCCTCATTTATCTTCCTGTTTCCACGTTCTTTGTAATCCCTCTTCACACTCAGCCCTGCTTTTCCATTTAGTCCTCAAATTTCTCCCTCTTCTAGGGTTGCTGCACCATGTCATCGGGACCAAGTCTGTTTGCATTTTTTTCCACTCTACCTTCCTTCTGGAAATCCTCTGTCTACAGCTATTTAAAGGCAGCACCCCGCCACCGCCACTCCAGTCGATATCTCACATGAAAACATTGGTCTGCAGAGAGTTGTTTTATTCTGGTGCCTGCCCTCAAGCCTTGGAATTTGAGGTGGAATAAGAGGGAGAACAGCTCTCTCTCCCACTCTGCGCATTGTCATCTGAGCCCAGCGGAGACGCTGTCATATACATAATGAGTGAAGAAAATTAAATGCATGGCAGTTTTTTTTTTTTCAAAAGCCCCTATCAAATTTATGAAATCAACATTCAAGTCTCCACCTTACAATAACATAAAAGATGCATACATTCAACCAAGAAAATTTGGGAAATGAAGTTGTAAGACTATAGCAACCTTTCATGGAGAAGCACCGGCCACTTGAAGAAGAAATTGGTTCTGTTAGGTTTGGTCTGGAGAAAGGAAAGAAAGATCCCTGGACTTCTCACTGACTGCTCGGCTCCTGTCAGAACACCGCAAATATTATAATCCAGTAACTCAGAGGTTAAGGCATTCATGTTACCCGCTCTCCCTTACATTCTTTGATCCTGATGACTGGTTTGGTGCTTCTAGGTAGAATGCAATGGAATGCAGACCAGAATGACATCGGAGATCCCACATTACCAGAAAAGGACTGCATTGGTAGACTGGAACACTACGAGGTCAAGTAACTCCCCTCATCTTTAGACAGCAATTAGTGCTAATGGCTTTCCAAATCTAGGCATGCTGCCTTTGTGGGGAGGCCTATGTGCCTAATGCCCTCTGTCCAGGTCTCCTGGGTACCTAGAACTCTTCTACCAGTAACATACACATGTGCATCCATGCGCGCGCACACACAACACACACACACACACATTTCCAGTCAATCAAAGACGGACATAATTATCAGACCAGGACCAATCTCATTTGAGGAGTTTCCTAGCCTTTCTCAACGTTTGTGAACCTATTTCCAATTCTCCCTTGTCTTTCGATAAACTTCTGCCTTTGGTTAATAATCCTGACTTTACCCACCCAGCAAATGTTTACCAGACACCTACTGTGCATTAGGCACCATGCTCGTTATTAGAATCTTCACTAGACCTTGGAATTAACTACTGCCACATTTGCACAGTTGCCCCCTTTATCCTGCTAGGGTCAAAAGCAAATTTCTAATACACAGAGTTTCTGACACTCTTTTCTGGAGCCCATTATTTGATCACTGAAAGCACTATGCAAAAAATTAAACTGAGCTGTTAAACTGCATTTCTGTATCTGGTCTTTTTCTCCCAAAGACACCACTGACAACCAGAAGGAAGGAAAACATCATCTGTGCCCCCAGTTAGTTTACTTCCTGGAACTTCAGCGCAACTAGAGATCCATTTGCCATCAAGAATGGGAGACTCTCAGTCTCCCATCAGTAATTAGCTATTCCACAGATTAAACTTTGGCAGATTTCCCATAGAGCAGACACAGTTATCTTTGTAAACTGTAAATAAGATCACAATACTGGTCTCTCTCTTAGAAGAAAACCTATATTTATTACTTGGAATTATAAGGCCCTTACTCTAATAAAAACCACCTTTCTCATTTGGTCTCTTCCACATCCCTGTTACATAATTTTCTACCACGTATTGCTACCTAAAATTATTTTTTATTGTCTCCTGCTACTAGAATAAGATCTTTGAAGGCAGCCGGTATGTCTGTCTCATTGTCATTTATTCAGTACCTAGTAGAACACCTGGCTCATAGTAGGCACAGAAAAAGTATTTTTAAATGAGTTACTTTATCAATAAAGGAGTAGTGCCTGGCTCTTCTTCATGTTTTATAAACACTCTTGGGGTCGGGGGGGGTACCATCATCCGTTTCCGGAATTTCTGTTCTTTCCATCAGGAATCTCCAGCAACCACTTTCTCAGTCACCCTCCCGGGACTGGTCAGGTTTATAATTATTCCCTTTAATACTTTTAGAAACCAATGAGCTCATTGAACTCGTGTGCATCAAAGAGCTTGAAAACCACCATGGAATTGTGGTTAAGTTTGACACAAGTTGTGGTTGCTGCGATATTTTTGGTTTACAGAGTGATTTTTTTTTCCTTCAGAGACACAAGATCTCCCCATCTAAACTCAAGCCAAGAATGTACCTTCCTTCCTTTTCTCCAATAACCACAAAACATGGTGCTGAACTTTTGTAGATTTTTGATGTTATTAGATCTGAGATCTTTTCCAGCTGTTACATGATAGCTCATGTTACCACTCAGAATTCTTTAAAACATTTCTAAACCTATGAATTTATTAAGCATTAAGTTATAGTTATAGTTTAATTAACTTTAAAGTCAAAAGAACTTACTTTCTGGGGAAAGGGGTAGAATTAAAGCATTCAGGCAGGCTTGCCTTAAAGATGTAATCAAAAAGGTGACATGCAGAATGAACTAGAATGTGCGGTTGTAGCAGCAGCTATTCCTATGCTTATGCTGTTCAGGGTTGTTCCCCTAACTATGGGGGTAGCTCAGCATCCCATTCTTCCATGGGGACATGGATGACTCATAGAAACAGCAAATGTACAAGCTGAACAAGCTCTTAGGTATCAGCTTGTCCACGCCTCCACTATAAACTGACCCAGAAATTTTTGTCCAGGAAAGAAAAGTCCACTGAGAATGGAAGAGCGGCTGCCAAAAGACAGAATTTCTCTTACCACTGCCCCTGCCATGACCAAACCTGCCAATCTGCTTCATTGTATGGAATTTGCAGAAGACTCAGACTCTCACAGATGCATTTGCTCTTCTTCCTTTCACTAAGAGACATGGTGAGGTCTCAATGCAGTGAATAAACACAGGTACAAGTCCAGTTTGTCACTGGGGATGGGAGGGAATGAGTGTGAAATAAAACCTCTGAAATCCGTCACCACAAAGGGGAAAAACACAATGGCAGCTGTGGAAACACATGTGCAGATCCATGTAAGTGTTTCCTTCTTACTGATACCCCAGAATGTTCAATTCATTGCCTCTGAGAGGTAAAAGGCAGGGAAAGTACATGGAAAATGTTAGGACATCTTGTGCTCCGGAGAAGGAATAGGCAGCCAGAGACCTGCTCCTTTTCCTAATCATGCAAGCAGTATTTTCAGGAGGCTATACTGTCTTTGTTACTAAGAAGCTGTACATCATCAAAGCAGGCAGTGAAAGGCCATATTCCTGTGGGGTTTCACCCTCCTTTCTATGAAATGCCTAAAGCAGGCTCATTTATTCCCATCTTATTCATTTCCCTCTAGCTGCTACCAAGAACCCCAAAATGTTCAGCTCCAAAGTTAATGCGCATTTACAGCCTGGGAGTATTTTCCTTCAACTGAATTGGAAGAGAGGAGCAGGGAGGGAGAAGGGAGGTAATTTCGGTTGTTCTATTGTTGGGAGTAACGGGAGTAATTCTTGCTTATATCAGCAGCTTGCCGAGTCCCACCATCATTCCTACCCCCCTTTATTTTATTTATCTCTTTACGGCCTATCTGATAATGCTAGAACCATTTTCTGTTGTATACTGGCTGAGGAAGCTTTCTCCGGGCCCAAGAGCAAATCAATAAAAGTAAGCCATAGCGATTCATAAAAATAAAATTGTCATCGTTATTGTTCAATTATTGCTGTGTCTGTGGAAAGAATCTCCAGAACTGAAGGTTTCTTGGCTAATATTTATAATCTGCGTTGAATGGTGCTAATGAATGAGTGGGTGTGCATTAGACTGAAATGCGATGGTGTTTGATTTATACCAAGTCCAGGTCTGATTGCTAATGTTAAATCCATTAAAGTGTCTCTTAGATCTGCCTTAATGTACTCCCCTGCATATAATAGAGCTTAAACATACCCGTTTACTTAGCTTTTCATTATTGGTTGAGTATTTGTCTTTATTACATTATCCCCATGATAAATTTGACTTATGATAGTTTAAAAAACAGCACTTCAAGAAAGCTAAGCTTTTAAAAAGCTACAGAAGTAACTCCAGATTCCCCAGTCTTCCCACAGATAAAAGAGCAGAATATCCTCAAATAATAATGATTTTTAAAAGTTCAAACTGTTAAATCCGAGCATGTCCCAGATCACAAAATCCAGACGCTCAGAGGAAGAAGAAATATTTCATCCTGGAAGGAAAATCACAAACAGAGAAATGAAAGCTATCTGCCTAAGCTGCCACCTTTGGAGTGTCTCTGGGGTGGAAAGCTTTCTGTATTCCTTTAAGACGCTTCTCCCTGAAGGCATCCATAAAGCACAAGTGTAAATAGGAACAACAGGTTGAAAAGACTTAGGTGTAATCATCAAGAGTCCCCTCTAAGGTCAACCATTTCGCAGGGATTCTGAAAAGGATAGTGAGGATGAAATCCACCCACTGCCTGTGCTCCCCTCCTTTAATCTACAAGAGTTTTCCATTCACGGCCCAGGCAGTCCCAGGCCACAGACGCCAAGTCAATTTGGGGTGTATTTCTGATGCTTCCCCTCTGTGCTTCACTGGTTTTACTTGAAAGCTTGACTTCCTGCTAAGTCCATGTTTGCTGATGTGTATCTGGATTAGGACAAGGAACAGACTTTCTGTGTGTTCCTGACAATGCCGCTGCTACGTCTGGTTTTGGTGGTCCAACCCATCCTCTTACATGAGATGGAGATGGGAGACACGGCAAGGCAAACGAAACATGAGGATGTGGATTTGATAAAGCAAGATAAAGAGATAGGCAAAAAGGAATAAATCCCCTCCACCCCAATAAAGCAGCTAAACGCAAATCCTAAAGCAGTAAGGAGACGATTCTCTAAATACCTCCGTGGTTATTTGGTTCCTACTGAGGGTGTCGACAAGATTGTTGCAATCAAGAAGTATGGGGCACACCCAAGCTGGGTAGTGCAGGAAGAGACCATGTAGCTCCTTTCCCCAGAAAGTTGATAGTTCTGGTTTTTTCTGGTTTTTTTTTGTGTTTTTTTTTTTGTCAAGGGAAATGAGAAAAATATTTACTAAGTTGAATAACCAGAGATCAATAAGAAATAGAAACCACCAACTATTGCAATATGCAATGAACAGCCCAGAAAGTAAGTGTCATGTGCATGACGGGTGGGGACGCAATGGCCCAGTTCTTGTAGGGGATTTTAGAGAGCAAGATGGTCTCCGGATAGATGTGAAAGCATGACTTTGTGGGAGAGGTAGGGAGACAACTGTAGCAGTAGAGGGACACATGCACGGAAATAGCCAAGTTTAGCGTTTTGTTTTTGTTTTTGTTTTTGTTTTTTTGTGAGATGGAGTCTCATTCTGTCACCCAGGCTGGAGTGCAGTAGCTTGATCTTGGCTCACTGCAAGCTCCGCCTCCCGGGTTCACGCCATTCTGCCTCAGCCTCGCAAGTAGCTGGGACTACAGGCGCCCACCAACATGCCAGGCTAATTTTCTGTATTTTTAGTAGAGACAGCATTTCACCGTGTTAGCCAGGATGGTCTTTATCTCCTGACCTCGTGATCCACCTGCCTCGGCCTCCCAAAGTGCTGGGATTACAGGTGTGAGCCACCGTGCCCAGCCAAGCCTAGCATACATTTTAACTTAAATTGGGCAGTATCATATTTTTAAAATTAAAACACATATACACATACATACAAATGAAATTACCAAACTCCAAGTATTTGTCACACTTTTTTCAATGAACCTGCACATTTAGTACCACTTGACACTAAATATTTTGGATTTACATAAACAAATCTAATACTGGCTTGAATCTACAGTCTATTTTTGATGGCCTTGGATTTCATGATAAAATTTTTACACAGCTTATCATAAGACAAACACTAAAATTAGGCTTTATCAAACTATAAGTGTTTTGTACATAGATTTCAAGTCATTGGATTCATTTATTTAGCTTTGTTCTACAAAGTACTAAGAAAGAATGGGAAAAGAAGAATTCAAGCTTTGCAATATGTGTTGCCAAGGAGTTGCCACGTTATCTAGCCACTGAAACTCAAAAAAGAAACACTTACCCCATCATAAAAATTAGCTGTAGAACAAAAAGGTCCTCCTTAGAATTATGTATAATGAAAAGAATTTTTTAAAACTGTACTGTCATTGGAAACAATGCTACTGATCCTCTCTCTGTAGGACATAAATTTTGAAGGTTCTCCCTAGGAACAAGGATGAATTTACTTTGATCCTTCTACTATCTCTCATTCCATTTTTCCTTGTCTAATAGTGGCAGAAATTTGGAAGCTGACCAACCAGGTTAATGATGCAATAAGTATCCGAACAAATACAGGACAAAGTATACACAGACAAGTATGCATCTTGAATTATAATACATACAAGCAGAGGGGGTAGCCCAGGATAGTTGTCTAGATTATAGCCAAAGTTTTGCCAACAAGATAGATCCCTAAACCTAAGGGACTGTTGGATGTGATGGTCCCAGCATTTCCTTCAGTCTCTAAGGTCTCATAATTCTGTGATTCTTGAGTCAAGAAAGCACAGAGATTCCTGACGAGGCCAGGAAAACAGAGAAAATGGAAGATGAGGACTGACACTTAACAAGCACCTACTATTGGCCAGGGAAGATGATAAATATTCTATATACAGTATCTAATTCCATCTTCCCAACAGCACCATTATTTTACTATTATTTTCCTATTTTACTGAGAGGTAAACTAAAGCTCAGGGAGGTTACTTAATAAACACATAGTCACACAGTTACTAGGTGGCCACGCAAGGATTTTAGCCTAAGTGTAACCAGGGTTGACACTCACAATATTTATCAGCCAGAGTGGTGTGGATACTGGTGAATCGGGCAGATGCAGCAGCCAGTTGAAAAAGACACCCAACGTGGATGACCAGCACAGTCACAGCTGCAGAAATCAGCATAGGTTTAACTCAATGCACAGGTTCTTCCCATTAACCATCAATGACACGCTTAAATTAAGTTCTCAAACTCTTGCTTTGTCTCAAAATTAGTAGTCGTATTTACTTAAACGGTGAAGTGTGTTTGCTAATTAAAACATTTTAGATGGAGATCTATCAATCTCCTTAAGTACCTCTTCTTTTGGGAAGAGGTGATGGTTCTCTGAATACAGTAAAGCAAAAACAAAAAAAAAAATCCTGTAACATTTTATCTGCACTGTAGCACACAGGACATGCTTCAGTTAACACTGGTAAATAGTCCAGTCTTCATTCACTTTCCCTACTGCTAATACAAAGTCCACCTGAAAAGCACCAAAATAAATTTGTTTTAAAATGTAGGGACTATGCCTTGTAAAAGTGAAATCTGCATTTATCTCTAAACTGTAAGGCAATAGCAAATCAAGATAAATTGACTAAGTTACCTTAAACTTATCCCAATTGAATATGATTTTGCAAATATTATTTGTAACCCAAAATAAATCAATATAGGAAGAACCTACAGTAAAGGACTGGCCTTTTCCAAGTCGCCATTCACACATAACATCAAAGATATTGACAGGTAGATGACAGATGGGTTAGATTAGATAGATAGCGATTTCATTTTTGGTGTAAATATATCATTGCTATCATCTGACTCTTTCAAAAATTAAGCAGTGACCTTGTATTCACTATGTAATTCAGGTTAATCCTTGACACTGAAATGTAGCACTTCAGAAGGGATATGGGCATAAACTATGGCCATGATGAAAAAAATTAAAGTTTTCTTTTAGGAAAAGCATGCCCTAAGACATATGTACTTTACAGAGAGAAAATGAAAAATTGGTAGGGACAGTTAAAATCTTAAATAATTAAAAAAAAAAAACTACATAGCAAAACAATAATCCCTGTGTTCTTGAGCAAAATCTAGAAAATATATGTTCTTTCTGATCAAAAGTTCTGGATTTTCTAGGCTGGGTATGGTGGCTCACACCTGTAATCCCAGGACTTTGGGAGGCCGAGGCAAGTGGATCACCTGAGGTTAGGAGTTTGAGACCAGTCTGGCTAACATGGTAAAACCCCATCTCTACTAAAAATACAAAAGTTAGCCAGGTGTGGTGGTGTCGCACCTATAGTACCAGGTACCCAGGAGGCTGAAGCAGAAGAATTGCTTGAACCTGGAAAGTGGAGGTTTCAGTGAGCTGAGATCACACCACTGCACCCCAGCCTGGGCAACAGAGTGAGACTCCATCTCAAAAACAAACAACAACAACAACAAAATTCTGAATTTTCTATGTAATCCACCACATTCTCCAGTGATAAATGGATTATTGACTTGATAGGTTACAAGTAAATTCCCTAAAGGAATGCTAAATGTTCAGAAGTTTCTTCCGGGGCGGGGGGATTGTAATGAATATCCTGTCCTTCAGAGGCAAGTGGGCTTTGGTAGCAAGAGCAGAGGACAGAAGTAAGGAGGTGGAGCTTGAGTCCCAGCAACACCATAGCCCTATGACCTTGGTAAAGTCACTTGCCTTCTGTGTCTCAATTTCTCATCTATAAAATAAGACAGTTACCTCCTACCAATATCCAGTGGTCACTGTGAGGACTGATACTCAAAATACTTAACATCTAATGCAATGTGAGCACTGAATATCAACCTTGTTTATCCTCTACCTCATTCCAGGAAGGACTCAAGGTAATCAACCGAAGAAATAATACCAAAAAATATATTTATTAAGTTAGAGAAGTTTAGGGCAAAGGAAACAAACTTCAACCATAAGATAAAACAGAGAATTAACATGCAAAAGAGCACCAAATTTGGGAAGGCATTTCTTGCAAAGACCCTAGCAAGGGGAACATTGAGAAATTCTACATAATAGAGAGATTCTTGATTTCTCAGTTACACAATCTGTCAGCCTCTACTACTGTGATCTTTGGGTTTTTCTCCAGGTGTTCATTAAGCCTCAGAGAAGAAAGAAAAGTAAAGAAACAGTATTTAATGTCCATTACTCCTGGTACAATGGCAGCCATTTCTAAGTGTTACCTAATCTTCACACCAACACTATTGTAAATTAATTATCCTCATTTTACAGATTACAGGAAACAGGGGTCCCAAGAGGATGATTCTCACAGCAACCTGAGTATGAAGCCTCAAATGTCTGCTTACTTCATTGCTGTAGCCATGATTTCAGATGAATAAAATGGAAACCTTAAACAAATGATGAAAACAAAAGATGAAAAAAACCTTAAACAAATAATGAATTAATGAAGAACCCTGAACTCTACTACGGAAATGCATCAGTGTCTCCAGCAGACACAGGTGAGGGGTGACATTCTTATGGTAATAATACAGTAAACCAGGGGTCCCCAAGCCCCAATCCATGGGACACCAGTCCATGGCCTGTTAGAAACTAGGCTGCACAGCAGGAGGTGAGTGGCAGGAAAGCAAGTGAAGCTTCATTTGTATTTACAGATGCTCCTCATGGCTCACATTACCACCTGAGCTCTGCCTCCTGTCAAGATCACTGACAGCATTAGAGTCTCATAGGAACACAATCCCTATTGTGAACTGCGCACGCAAGGGATCTAGGTTGTGTGCTCCTTATGAAAATCTAATGCCTGATGATCTGTCACTCTCTCCCATAACGCCCAGATGAGGTTGTCTAGTTGCAGGAAAACAAGCTCAGGGCTCCCACTGATTCTATATTATGGTGAGTTGTATAATTATTTCATTATATATTATAATGTAATAATAATAGAAACAAATAGCTCAATAAATGCAGTGCACTTGGATCATCTCAAAACCAATGTCCCCCACCTCCCCAGTCTGTGGAAAAACTGTCTTCAACAAAACAGGTCCCTGGTGCCAAAAAGATTGAGGACTACTGCAGTAAACCATCAAATAAGGCTGGATACAGACATAAAAGATTTACTTCCGTTAAAAACTATGTTATTGACCCTAGAAAAGTATTTTCATTAAAAAACTAGCAGATACTTAAATTCGTTTAAAATTCAAATTATAATTTACACCAGTTCACATATTCATGAAATGCTTAATATGTATTAAGCGTCATGTGAGATGTTGTGAATATAAAGGTAATAAAATGTAGTCTACACCCCAAAGAAACCTATATTATTTTAATAATCATATGTCTAGCTATAACAGGTAATGTAATATGTTTGTCATATTTTTTATTTGTGCTTGGGGCATGATTTGAAATAAACAGAATTTTGATTAGTCTACAGAAATGAAGATTCAGATATCTCAAAAACATAAAAATTAGGTATTTGCTAAATATCCATTATGGTCCTAGCACTGGGTTAGGCATCATGAAACCATTAAACAAATGCAGAATCTGAGCTTGCCATCCTCTCCCCTTAAAATTAGGCTGTGTCAGCTACTAGGATATTTAGCTTAGCTACACTAAATACTCAAATGGCAACCACCATAATTGGTTATTTTTATTTTTTGATATCACAGCTATCTCTAAGCAACCTAGCCAGTCCCTCAGTGTAAACAAAGCCTTTCAGTCTAATTCTCAGAGAAGCTTCTTGCTTCAATTCTCCTTCAATCTTAAGCCTCACAGGATTCTCCTGTCTGGCATCACCCCGGACTTCTCTCAATAGCATCTCCTTTCTGAAAGCTCAGGGCATTCAACCACCCTCACTTTCTTTTCTCAGTTACCTGTTACCTACTTCCTACTCCCTGGCTACCACTCCATACCACTCCACACTTTGGCATCTGGATCAGAGTCTTTGTCTCAGCCTGTCTCCTGTCATCATCATGGTCAAATTCAACATTCAGGTTCAATATACTTCCACACTTTGTGTTAAATAGTAGCCACACCCATCCTGGATTCAACTACCTTCTTTCTTCTTTCCGCAATCCCTTTCCGTAAGTTCATCCATTTCCATTGCTTCAAACCTCTAATGATGCCCAAATCTCTATATGTAACGCAGAGTAGGCCCCAGAACTTTGGACACACATTTTCATCTGCTTGATGGCTGTATTGGTAATTTGGCATGTCCAAATTAAATGCATCGTCTTTACTCAATTAACTCTCCAACCCCACCGTTCCCTGCTCCTGTGTTCCCATGTCATATGGCCCCAGCATTCTCTTCCTCTTAGAGTTCATATCACTGGATTCACTCGAATGTTTCCAAATCCTATAGATTTCTTCCAAGCAATGTCTTCCCTCACTTTCCTGTGGCTGTCATTGGTGTCTCTAAACATTGACAGTTCCTTAACACCAATGACTATATTGTGGCCATCTTTGTATTTGTCACAATACCTAGAACGTTATGGAATGGTTAATAAGCATCTGCTAAACTCTATTCTATAAAATGATTTCTCATGTATTCCCAGAAATTGACTCAGGTTTTGGGTCCTGGTGTTTATACAACTTAGAAAAAGTCCTTTTTCCTTTTTTTTTTTTTTTTTTTTTTAAGTATACAACATTATGGATACAAAATTAGATACGGGGCTTTTGAAGGAACACACATAAGTGAAGTGCCCTGAAGTTTAAGATTCACTGGCTTCATGGTAATGTATACTTTGGAAATGCAAATGAACCTTCTAATTGAGTTGTAAGTTTATTGTAATTTTTTTTTTTTTCAGTTTATAAACAAATTTATTTCTCACAGTCCTAGAGGCTGGAAAGTCCAAGATCAAGGCTCCAGCAGATTCAGTGTCAAGTGAGGATCCATTTTCTGGTTCATAGATGGCACCTTCTCATCATGTCTTCACCCAGTGGAAGGAGCACATGAGCTCCCTTGGGCCTGTTTTGTTACATAGGTATGCACATACCATGGCAGCTTGCTGCACCTATCAACTCATCATCTACATTAGGTATTTCTCCTAATGCTATCCCTCCCTGAGGATCCCATCCCTTGACAGGCCCTGGTGTGTGATGTTCCCCTCCCTGTGTCCATGTGTTCTCATTGTTCAACTCCCACTTATAAGAACATGCAGTGTTTGGTTTACTCTTCTTGTGTTAGCTGAGAATGATGGTTTCCGGCTTCATCTGTGTCTCTACAAAGGACGTGAACTCATCCTTTTTTATGGTTGCATAGTTTTCCATGGTGTACATGTGCCACATTTTCTTTATCTAGTCTATCACTGATGGGCATTTCAGTTGGTTCCAGGTCTTTACCACTGTGAACAGTGCTGCAATAAACATACGTGTACCTGTGTCTTTATAGTAGCATGATTTATAATCCTTTGGGTATATACCCAGTAATGGAATTGCTGGGTCAAATGGCATTTTTGATTCTAGATCCTTGAGGAATTGCCACACTGTCTTCCACAATGCTTGAACTAACTTATACTCCCACCAACAGTGTAAAAGCATTCCTATTTCTTCACATCCTGTCCAGCATCTGTTGTTTCCTGACTTTTTAATGATTGCCATTCTAACTGGTGTGAGATGGTATGTCATTGTGGTTTTGATATGCATTTCTCTAATTATCAGTGATGATGAGTTTTTCATATGTTTGTTGGCGGCATAAATGTCTTCTTTTGAGAAGTGTCTGGTCATATCCTTTGCCCACTTTTTGATAGGGTTGTTTTTTTCTTGTAAATTTAAGTTCCTTGTAGATTATGGATATTAACCCTTTGCCAGATGGATAGATTGCAAAAATTTTCTTCCATTCTGTAGGTTGCCTGTTCACTCTGATGGTAGTTTCTTTGGCTGTGCAGGAGGCTTTTTAGTTTAATTAGATCCCACTTGTCAATTTTGGCTTTTGTTGCCCTTGCTTTTGGTGTTTTAGTCATGAAGTCTTAGCCCATGTCTATGTCCTGAATGATATTGCCTAGGTTTTCTTCTAGGGCTTTTATGGGTTTAAATCTTTAATCCACCTTGAATTACTTTTTGTATAAGGCATAAGGAAAGGGTCTAGTTTCAGTTTTCTGCATATGGCTAGCCAGTTTACTCAACACCATATATTAAATAAGGAATCCTTTACCCATTGCTTGTTTTTGTCAGGTTTGTCAAAGATCAGATGTTGGTAGATGTGTGGTGTTATTTCTGAGGCCTCTGTTCTGTTCCATTGGTCTGTATCTCTGTTTTGGTACCAGTACAATGCTGTTTTGGTTACTGAAGCCTTGTAGTACAGTTTGAAGTCAGGTAGCATGATGCCTCCAGCTTTGTTCTTTTTGCTTAGGCTTATAGTCTTGGCTATATGAGCTCTTTTTTGGTTCCACATGAAATTTAAAGTAGTTTTTTTCCAATTCTGTGAAGAAAGCCAATGGTAGCTTTATAGGGATAGCATTAAATCTATAAATTACTTTGCACAGTATGGCCATTTTCACCATATTGATTCTCCCTATCCATGAGCATGGGATGTTTTTCCATTCGTTGGTGTCATCTCTTATTTCCTTGAGCAGTGATTTGCAGTTCTCCTTGAGAAGGTCCTTCACATCCCTTGTAAGTCAGATTCCTAGGTATTTTATTCTCTTTGAAGCAATTGTGAATGGGAGTTCACTCATGATTTGGCTCCTATTATTGGTGTATAGGAATGTTTGTAATTTTTGCACATTGATTTTGTATCCTGAGACTTTGCTGAAGTTGCTTATCAGTTTAAGGAGATTTGGGGCTGAGCCAATGGGGTTTTTTAGTTTATTGTAATTTTCAACCCGCACATCTTCTACTAAAGTGATGCCTTGTACAGTCAATGGCATATTAAAATCAAAACTTCCATTTTTTTAAACAACTTCTGTTTTTATTCTTTTTTCCATAGGTTATTAGGTTATAGGTGGTGTTTGGTTACATGAGTTTTTTAGTGGTGATTTATGAGATTTTGATGTACCAATCACCCGAGCATTATACACCGTAGCCTATTTATAGTTTTTTACCCCTCTCCCTTCTCCCAACCTTCCCAAGTCCCCACAGCCCATTGTATCATTCTTATGCCTTTGCATCCTCATAGTTTAGCTTCCACATATCAGTGAGAACATGTGATGTTGGTTGGTTTTCCATTCCTGAGTTACTTCACTTAGAATAATAGTCTCCAATCTCAGCCAGGTCACTGTGAATGCCATTAATTCATTCTCTTTCGTGGCTGAGTAGTACTTCATCATATATGTACACACACATACACACACACACAAACACCAGTTTCTTTGCCCACTCGTTGACTGATGGATATTTGGGTTGGTTCCACAATTTTGCAGTTGCAAACTGTGCTGCTATAAACATGCACAGGCAAGTATCTTTTTCATAAAATGACTTATTTTCCTCTGGGTTGATACCCAATAGTGGGATTACTGGATCAAATGGTAGTTCTACTTTTAGTTCTTTAAGGAATCTCCACACTGTTTTCCATTGTGGTTGTACTAGTTTACATTGCCACCACCAGTGTAGAAGTGTTCCCTGATCACTGTATACACACCAACATCCACTGTTTTTTATTATTATTATTATTATTATGGCCATTTTTGCAGGAGTAGGATGGTACCATTTATGGCTTTGATTTGCATTTCCCTGATCATTAGTGATGTTGAGCATTTTTTCATGTTTGTTGGCCATTTTTATATCCTCTTTTGAGAACTGTCTATTCATGTCCTTAGTCCACTTTTTGATGGGATTGTTTTTTCTTGCTGATTTGAGTTTGCTGTAGATGCTGGGTATTAGTCCTTTGTCAGATGTATAGCTTGTGAAGATTTTCTCCCATCCTTTGGGTTGTCTGTTTACTCTGCTGACTGTTCCTTTTGCTGTGTAAAAGCTTTTTAGTTTAATTAAGTCCTGGCTATTTATCTTTGCTTTCATTGCATTTGCTTTTGGGTTCTTAGTCATGAAATTCTTGCCTAGGCCAATATCTAGAAGGGTTTTTCCAATGTTATTTTCTAGAATTTTATCATTTCAGGTCTTAGATTTAAGTCATTAATCTATCTTGAGTTGATTTTTGTAAAAGGTGAGAGATGAGGATCCAGTTTCATTCTTCTACATGTGGCTAGTCAATTATCCATTTGTTGAAAAAGGTGTCCTTTCGCCACTTATTTTGTTTGTTTTGTCAAAGATCAGCTGGCTGTATTTATTTGGGTTTATTTCTGGGTTGCCCATTCTGTTCTATTGGTCTATGTGCCTGCTTTTATACCAATACCACACCGTTTTGGTGATTATGGCCTTATAGTATAGTTTGAAATCAGGTAGCCTCATGTCTCTAGATTTGTTATTTTTGTTTAGTCTTGCTTTGACTATGTGGGCTCTTTTTTGGTTCCATATGAATTTTAGAATTTTTTTTTCTACTTCTGTGAAGAATGGTGGTGGTATTTTGATGAGGACTACATTGAATTTGTAGATTGCTTTTGGCAGTATGGTCATTTTGACAGTATTGATTCTACTATCCATGAGCATGGGATGTGTTTCCATTTGTTCGTGTCATCTATGATTTCTTTAAGCAGTGTTTTGTAGTTTTCCTCGTAGAGATCTTTCACCTCCTTAGTTAGGTATATTCCTAAGTTATTTTATTTTATTTTATGGCAGCTATTGTGAAAGAGTTTGAGTTCTTGATTTGATTCTGTTTGGTTGCTGTTGGTGTATAGAAGAGCTACTGATTTGTGTACTTTAATCTTGTATTCAGAAACTTTGCTGAATTCTTTTATCAGTTCCAGGAGCTTTCTGGAGGAGTCTTTAGGGTTTTTGAGGTGAGCAATCATATCATCAGCAAACAGTGACAGCTTGACTTCCTCTTTACCAATTTGGATGCCCTTTCTTTCTCTTGTTTGACTGCTCTAGCTAGGACTTCCAGTACTGTGCTGAAGTGGTGAGAGTGGGCATCCTTGTCTTGTTCCAATTCTCAGAGGGTATGCTTTCAACTTTTCCCCATTCAGTATTATGTTGGCTGTGGGTTTGTCATAGATGGCTTTTATTACATTGAGTTATGTCCCTTGTATGCCGATTTAGCTAAGCATTTTAATCATAAAGGGATGCTGGATTTTGTCGAATGCTTTTTTGCATCTACCGAGATGATCATGTGATTTTTGTTTTTAAATTCTATGTGGTGTATCACATTGATTGGCTTGCATACGTTAAACCATCACTAGCATGAAACCCACCATGAAAGATCATGGTGGATTATCTTTTTGATATGTTGTTGGATTCAGTTAGCAAGTATTTTGTCAAGGACTTTAGCATCTATGTTCATCAGGGATATTGGTCTGTAGCTTTCTTTTTTGGTTAGGTCCTTTCCTGGTTTTGGTATCAGGGTGATGCTGATACCAAGATAGAATGAATTAGTGAAAGTTCCCTCTTATTCTTGTGGAATAGCATCAATAGGATTGGTACCAATTCTTTGACTGTCTGGTAGAATTCTGATGTGAATCCATCTGGTCCTGGACTTTTGTTAGTAATTTTTTAAATTACCATTAAAATCTCACTGCTTGTTATTGGTCTGTTCAGGGTATCTAATTCTTTCTGATTTAAGCTAGGAGAGTTGCATTTTTCCAGGAATTTATCCATCTCTTCTAGGTTTTCTTACTTATGCACATAAAGGTGTTCATGGTAGCCTTGAATGATCTTTTGTATTTCTGTGGTATCAGTTGTAATCTCTCCCGTTTTGCGTCTCATTGAGGTTATTTGGATTTTCTCACTGCTTTTCTTGGTTAATCTTGCTAATGGTCTATCAATTTTGTTTATCTTTTCTAAGAACCAGCTTTTTATCTTTTGTAATTTTTAATGTTTCAATTTCATTTAGTTCTACTCTGATCTTTGCTATTTCCTTTCTTCTGCTGGGATTGGGTTTGGTTTGTTCTTGTTTCTCTGGTTCCTTGAGGAGTGACCTTAGATTGTCAGTTTGTGCTCTTTCAGTCTTTTTGATGTAGGCATTTAGGGCTATGACCTTTCCTATTAGCACCACCTTTGCTGTATCCCAGAGGTTTTGATAGGGTGTGTCACTGTTGTTCAGTTTGAAGAATTTTTAAATTTGCATCTTGATTTCATTTTTGACCCAATGATCATTCAGGAGCAGGTTATTTAATTTCCATGTATTTGCATAGTTTTGAAGGTTCCTTTTGGAGTTGATTTCCAGTTTTATTCCACTGTGGTCTAAGAGAGTGATATAATTTCAATTTTCTTAAATTTATTAAGGCTCATTTTGCGGCCTATCATATGGTCTATCTTGGAGAATGTTCCATGCACTGTAGAATAGAATGTGTATTCTGCAGTTATTAGATGGAATGTTCTGCATATATCTGTCAAGTTCATTTGTTCCAAGGTATAGTTTTAAGTCCATTGCTTCTTTGTTGACTTTCTATCTCGATAACCTCTCTAGTACTGTCAGCGGAGTACTGAAGTCCCGCACTATTATTCTGTTGCTGTCTAGCTCATTTCTTAGGTCTATTAGTAACTGTTTTATAAATTTGGGAGCTTCAGTGTTAGGTGCCTATATATTTAGGATTGTGATATTTTGCTGTTGGGCAAGGCATTTTTACCATTATATAATGTCCCCCTTTGTCTTTTTTTTTTCTTTTTTTTGAGACAGAGTCTTGCACTGTTGCCCAGGCTGGAGTGCAGTGGTGCAATCTCAGCTTACTGCAAGCTCCACCTCCCAGGTACATGCCATTCTTCTGCCAAAGCCTCCCAAGTAGCTGGGACTACAGGCATCTGCCACCACGCTCAGCTAATTTTTTATATTTTTAGTAGAGACAGGGTTTCACTGTGTTAACCAGGATGGTCTTGATCTCCTGACCTCGTGATCTGCCCGCCTCAGCCTCCCAAAGTGCTGGGATTACAGGCATGAGCCACCATGCCCAGCCCCCCTTTGTCTTTTTTAACTGCTATTGCTTGAAAGTTTGTTTTGTCTGATATAAGAATAGCTACTCCTGCTCACTTTTGGTGTCCATTTGTATGAAATGCCTTTTTCCACCTCTTTTCTTTAAGTTTATGTGAGCATCACCAACCCGAGACTTAGTCACAATTCTGGACAATGGAGAAGTCGGGGAATAAGTGGAATTGACTGAGACAAATTTTTAGTCATGCCAGAGTAACACAGTCATAAGTCACATAATAACATTTGGGTCACTGGCAGACCAAGTATACAACAGTGGTCAAATAAGATTGTAATGGAGCATATATTGAAACCTGACTTAAGCAGTTGATATTGACATTGGTGATCAAGTACTGATATTCAGTAATGATCCTGGGATACTTGATTCCCCATATAAAAAAGTATATAAATAAAAATATACTATAGAAATTAAAAAATTGTGTAAGTACATTCTGATGTTCACATGAAAAAAAATCACCTAATGACACATTTCTCAGAATATATCCCCATTGTTAAGCAGTATGTTACTGTACAACTTGAACTTCAGAAAAGAATAAGAAATATATGTTTTTTGCATACTATTAGATTCACACCCGTTCAAGTGCTTACGTAGCCCTAGAATTACATATTGAAGTTAGTCCAAATTTAAGGCATTAATGCCAGAAAAGGCATTTCAGAACTAGTAAAGAGGAGCCTCACTAGACCCCTCCATGTTTAACTGTAAAAAAAAGTTGGTTTCCTTTTAAAATACTTATGGCTGAAAACGTGGTCTGGGGTAGGCTTTCTTCACTGGGAAGATGTACATTAGTGCAGGTTAGCACCTTGCCAAAGTGGCTAGTCTTTTCAAAATATGTATGTCTTTCCCTGCTAAACCACAAATCTAAAGACCAGAAAAAACTGATCAGCAAATAATTCTGCAAAGAAAACAACAGTCTATTCTAGGTCAGATTTCAGAGACAGATATGCTTACTTTTGCTGGATAAGCACCAATAATCTTTTTGGTAATGCACAGAAATGATTACCTTGTATAAATGTCATCCACCTAGATTTGTACAGGACAAAAGGGGAGATTCATTAATAAGAGAAAATTAGACATAGAGGACAACCCAATACAGAGAGATAAATGAGATATGAACGCTGGCCAATCTACTGTGCACCAGTTACAAAGAAGAATGGGCACTTGGTTTTGAAAATATTATTTCCCTACTTCTTTTTTTCTACTTTGCAAAATGCACCAAAGCACACTTCAGCCATATTCACATGACACTAATAGAAGAAAGAAGAGCATGGAAAGTGATAATAACATGGCTGGACTTTGCTTTTATCTTCACGTCTTTCAGCCAAGGATATTTCTGCCCTTAAATAATAATTGATTAAACCTCAACAATATCCCTAGTGAAGGTATCTTCTGACGGGCCCAGACAGAAGCAGAGAGAAATGACAAGGATTGGATCACCCAGGTTCAGGCCACAGGGCCCTAACAGAGCCAGAAGCAGACCCAAGAGAAGCACCTCCCAAAAATCACTTTTAATCACCTGGAAATAGCCAGGACCCTTGAGACTGTTAGCCAGGCTACCCCCATTTTGGCATGAGCTATATTTTGGATTTAATTATTTTCAGACCATCCACATTTGACAGATGTTCTTCTAAAAAATGGGACTAGAGAATTGTCAAAGGCTTGCCTATGGCCTCCAACGAGCATCACTTCTCAGGATTGCTGCGGAGAGCCTGCAGGTAGCACATATCAAGTACAGTTCAGTAATTGGGGGGCTGCCACAGAAGTACTTTCATGCTGACTAATTAATCTCTAGTAATTAGCACTCAGATGTAACAAGTGCAGTATTTAAGGGTCATAGCAAGGGAAATAAAATCTGCTCTTCAAAAATTTTCTCGAGAGTTTGATTGCCTTCTTTCATATAAATAAGAGGATCCATCCACTCAGGCACAGAAGCTGGAATAAGAAATTTACTTCATATGCCCAATGCTAAACACTGCCCCAAATTACCTCTAAATAATAACACTTGATCTAATTCCTTTAAAATCTGAGCAAAAGTTATAGACTCCTTATTAAATTGAAAAGGACTTCAGAAATCATCTAGCCCAACTTTTTCTTCCTACAGATAAGGAAATAGAGGCCACAGAGGAAAAGAAACTTTCCCAGGCCTCTGAAGTTGCTTGGGGCAAAGCTCGGGCTGGACCAAGGGTCACTAGATCTGGGGTTCCACCATATCCCCCGTTTTCCTACCTCAACAGGGGTCTGGATGCTGCTCAACGCTCGGCGACCTTACACACTGCATTTGAGAAACCACACCGGTGCTGGTCCGGAGCCAGCTGCCATGAAATCAGGATAAAGTTTCCCTGGAGCCCTGCTTCATCTCCCTCATCTAGGGCCCCCATCTTTGCCCTCCTGTGCCTCCAGCCTCACCATCCAGCTCTCACACCCTGTGTCTCCTTCCTGCAGGTCCCCGCTGTCAGACCTAAGTGTGATGTGATCCGTTCCATGAGCTGAAAAAGCACACCCAGCCCAGGACACAGCAGGACCCTGAGTCTAGGCATTTGTATCTGTCAAAGGTACCAAGCTATGTCATACACACATACACCTGCAGAGACAGACAGAGATCACGCCTCCTCTGAAAACTGTAAGACCTTTCTAGATGGAGACACCTCTCTCTCCTGTTAACCTCAGGGTAAATGATGGCAACCATGGCAGAATCATCTCCATTTATGCCTTGGACTCCCTCACTCTTCACTCCTCTGTCCATGTCTCTGCATCCTGGCCTCCTTCCCTGACTCCAGCTCTGATTCTTGTCCATGTCCTTATCTGAACAAAATGACAAACTAAGGGAAGGTGCTAGTCCATGGAGTTTCTCTGAACATGAGAAAATGAGAAGCCTCGGCATCTGCTTCTGGAGGGTCCCTGCTCTGCCCTGGCACTGTGAGGAAAGGGATGGGGGAAGGAGACAGGGTTTGGACTTCTGCAGCCTCCACCCTGGGCGGTGCTGTCTTCATCATCCATCCACTATGGAAATCCAATTCCTGAGCAAGAGCCAGGCAGACCGTCTTAAATTGCCGGCCTTTGTTTTTGTTCTTCCTTCTCTGTGGTAAGAAGGTCTGAAGGCAAATACAACTTTTCAGGGCTTTCCCCTCCTCTTCTTGCCCCTTGAAGCCAGCTCTGCAGAAGTCAGCCTCGACATGGGAGAGGATGGGATGTGCTGAACAAAGCCCTGGAGGGGTCTGAAAAGGATTGCCTAATTCAGAAAACTCCTCATTTTTTTTGAGACGGAGTCTCGCTCTGTTGCCAGGCTGCAGTGCAGTGGTGTGATCTCAGCTCACTACAACCTACGCCTCCCAGATTCAAGCGATTCTCCTGCCTCAGTCTCCCGAGTAGCTGGGATTACAGGCGCATGCCACCACGTCCAGCTAATTTTTGTATTTTTAGAAGAGACGAGGTTTCACCATGTTGGCCAGTATGGTCTCGATCTCTTGACCTCCTGATCTGCCTGCCTCAGCCTCCCAAAGTGCTGGGATTACAGGCGTGAGCCACCGTGCCTAGCCCTCATTTATTTATGCCTCAGGCTTTACCTACAAAATAAGGTGCTTAGATGAGACATTCTCAAACCTTTCTTTCTGCTCCAAAATCTTAGTCCTGATTGATTGATTGATTGATTGCCAAGTGTTTATTAAATGCCTATTTCTGCAAATCACTGCCCAAACTACAAGGAATACAGAGGTCAGATAAGCCACAGTGCCCACCCTCAAGGAGCTAATGTAAGTACAATGGGCACACGATTTGAGAAATTCTATGACAGAGCCTATCCAAATGCTGGGGGGCAACTGCAGGGAGGCTGTGGGCAAGAATGGGGGAGAAATCATGGAGGACATCACAGAAGAAGGGACAAGTGTACTAGGCAATGAAAGGTGAGTTGGAGTTTCTAGGTGAACAAGGCCCGAGAGGAAGCAGAGGATGGAGAATGTTCCAGGTAGGAATGTTCCACAAACAAAGGCCTAGCAATAAACACATACCAGGTACAGGAAATGTCAGGAGCCATGGTGTGGCTACAGGGAGAGGAAAAGAAAAGGCCAAGTGACTTTCCACATTGTACCGAGTGAGGAGTTTACATGTTGTTGCAAAATGATTTTCTAAGATGCTAACGTGTCAGCAACATCCATGAGAATAAATCTCCTGATTTTTTTTCCCGTGGAAAGTGATACAGACGAGTGTTATGAGAAGCCCTCATAAAATCTTAACATCTTCTGACATTAATTCAAAATGATTCTTCTTCTTTTCTTGTGAAGAACAGGGCGCTAATAGGCTCAGCCTATTGTTGTCAAGCAAGTGCCAACAAGATCCCTGAGATCCTTTCCCCAAAGATGATTTGCGTGTAAAAATAAAGGAGGGGGCCGGGCGCGGTGGCTCAAGCCTGTAATCCCAGCACTTTGGGAGGCCGAGACAGGCAGATCACGAGGTCAGGAGATCGAGACCATCCTGGCTAATACGGTGAAACCCCGTCTCTACTAAAAAATACAAAAAACTAGCCAGGCAAGGTGGCGGGCGCCTGTAGTCCCAGCTACTTGGGAGGCTGAGGCAGGAGAATGGCTTAAACCCGGGGGGCGGAGCTTGCAGTGAGCTGAGATCCGGCCACTGCACTCCAGCCTGGGCGACAGAGCGAGACCCCGTCTCAAAAAAATAAAAATAAAAATAAAAAAATAAAGGAGGGGGCATGTAATGACTGCAGATTTTCTAGTTCACAATTCCTTTTCACCTAAAGATCGCGCTTCTTTGCTTTTGTTTCAGTTAAAGAAGAAAGAAATGGATCCCCCAGCGTCCTAAAAGTAGTGAGAGGTATGCTCACAATTTCTGCCCCAGAAACCACCTACCCTTTTTTTTTTTTTTGCAATCTCCCCACAAGCCACCCAGAGCTTGGCTGTGGCTTGCAAGCACCCTCCCCCAACTTTGGTCTGCCTCTCCCACATTTAAAGCATGCCAGCCTGGGGGTCCAGGATTGTTTAGACAATAAGGAAGCCCTACCTTAGGCTGAGGGCTCAAAGCAATGCAGATAATATCTTAATAGGGCTGAGCACTAGGTTTTGTTTTTGGGGTGTTTGTTTGTTTGTTTGAAGATGGAGTTTTACTCTATCCCCCAGGCTGGAGTGCTGTTGTGTGGTCCTGGCTCACTGTAACCTCTGCCTCCCACATTCAAGATATTCTCGTGCCTCAGCCTCCCTAGTAGCTGGGATTACAGGTGAACGCCACCATGCCTGGCTAATTTTTTTGTATTTTTATTAGCGACGGGGTTTCACCACGTTGACTAGGCTGGTCTCAAACGCCTGGCCTCAAGCCATCCACCCACCTCGGCCTCACAAAGTGCTGGGATTACAAGCATGAGCCACCGTACCCGGCCTGGGTTTTTAAAAAACAAAGGGACAGTAAAACCTCAGTGATTGGTACTATCTCTCAGTGTCCCAAAAACTGTTGTCCCATTGCAGCAGACAGCAGGGCCTAGCCCAGGGGAGGACAGCATCGCTGAAAACCAAGCAAATTCTACAAACATCTACCATCTTATTTCATAAACACCAGAAGTATAAAAGAGTAAAAAGTTTCTCTTCAGTTCTCAACTCAATTCCCACTTAGAAGTGTTTGTCAGGTTTGTGGTACATCTTTCCAGATCATTTCCTCTATCCCCAAAAGAAGTTTTTTACCCCAGGTCAAGTAAATTGTACGTTGGGTTAGTCAGCTTAATTAATTTAAAATTGTACATATGGTTCCAGGGCAGGGGTCAACGAATGTTTCTGTAAAGGGCCTGATAGTAAATAGTTTTGGCTTTGTGGACCGTAGTCTGTGGCAGCCACGAACTCCACTGCTGTGGTGTAAAAGCAGTCACAGACACTATATCAACATATTATCTGGGCTCCAATAAACCTTCACCAACAAAAACAGGCCCTGGCAGGATTTGGTCTGCGGGCAGGTTTGCTGGCCTCTGATCAGGGCATGACCTCTTATATTTTGTTTAAAGTAGAAGAGAATTTCCTGCGCTTGTAAAGATTCAAAACCGAGCAGAGTTTGAGTATCTGAAACAATTACAGAGCAACACAAAACGGCAAACACCACTTACAATATTGAGAACAGGCATTTCAATAGCCGCTGAGGTTCGGAGCCTTGAACAGCATTGGGGTGGGGCCTGTGAAGGAGATTTACCTTGATCTTTCCAGGAGACACATTTCCAGTCTTCTTAATTAAGGCCATTCACAAATGGCCGGAAAACGTTTGTGGAGTGAAGCAATTCGGGAAACCTATGAAATGGACCAGACAACCATTAGCCTCTACCCCCACCCCGCCTACTCTCCCAGCACCCCCAGCCCCCGCCCCTAAGCGAACACACTGGCAAGTGGAAGCACGCACAGGCATATTTCCAATGATTAATCTTACTGTTTCACTTTGAAACCTAAAAGAAACAAAAAACTGGGAGCATTCCTATTTCCCATTGAAAGTAATCACAGCTTTCTATCCCTCTATGTTGACATAAAGAGAGCTGTTTATTTAGAATCCTTGCTGATAAGGACACCACACGCTCGTAACTTATTATATATTCTCTTTCCATTTTGTCTTTTTTTTTTTTAAGGGAGGAGGGAGAATTATGTATATTTTATGATAACCCAAAGTGACTTATACATAAAAAATACAGACTTTAAAGATAAAAAGGATTAGTCGCAGGTAATGCATTTTCCATGAGTGGCTATAGGGCTCTAGGTTGCAAGCGGTACCGGCTGCATACAAATGAATTGATAAAAGTCTGGCGCTCTGGATGGGTAGCAAGGCTCATGCTTTGCTGGAGATGATTCTTAAAGTTACAATAAATCAGACAGACAGTGTCGGCCTTTGAGGATAAACCTGTGATGGCTTGTTGTGCCTCTCTGAATCGCCTCAGAGGCCCAGGGACTAAAAGTGCCTAGATGTCACATTAAATCTACCGGGAGGATGGAGCACTTCAAAGAGGAACGCAATCAGATCTGATGGAAAATACATTTTCTGAAAGCTACTGACAAAAAAGTAATCTTTGATGTGGATGTTGAATAACAATTGATATTGTCTTTCCTGACATTTTTCATTATTGCCGTCTTATACAGCCTACTTCACGTATTAAAGCAATATTAACTGTTTGACAGGGACAAATCCTCCAACTATCACATAAGCAATTGTTTCTGAATTGTCCTAGCCCACTGCCTGTAAAACCTGTCCCAATAACTGCTTTTAAATATGACGGTAGACTCTTCTCCCTGACTAGCTAGACAGTGTCTGAGCTCCGGCATAGTTCAGTAGAGTCTGGGGAATATTAAAAATGGTTAGCTGGTTACGAGGTGTCATTTGATTATAAGGAAAGAACAGGAGTGTTTTTTGAAGGTGAGTTTTAATGAGAGAAGTCTATAAAAGTTAGTCCTTATTATTCCCCCATCTTCAATACACATTTATGTCAAGTATATGTATGCGAATCTCAGGCCTGCTGCAATTCTTGTAGCTCAAAGGGAGAAATAAAAGAATGTACAGAAGATCTTTGTTATTTATGCAATGAAATAAAGCAATCTCTGGCTGTGCAAGCACCTATAAAATATGCTGGAATTAAATCCCCCCAATATGCTTCTGGGAGAAAAAAAAAATGCAAGCAGATCTGGAAGGCACATGTCACTTTCAAAACCCAGGATACCTCCTGAGGTTTGATGTCTTAACCTTCAGCTGCGAATGTGTGTGCTTTCATTGTAGATATTTGTAAAGCTTAAAATCTCTAATTTTCTGATGACCTTGAGCTTCTTGAGAAATGGGGGGGACGTTCTATCAATGAAGAGCTGGGCGTTTTTGTTTCTATGAAATGGGGCTAATTGTACCCCAGAGTAAAAGATAGAAAATGAATACCCCACAATTCAAAATCGCAAAACCATGACAACCCTGTGTTCTCAATGCTCAAAAGTTATCATTTGCACCTAAGAAACCTAGGGGATGAGATACATATTCTTCACTCACCTGATTATTACAGCCCCATATTCCCTGGAGCTTCCAGCTTTCCCACACCTTGCCAATACTGTAGCGCGCCTTTTTTTTTTTATGGTGTGGAAGTTTTACACAAAGTGTACTTCTCTACTGGGATTGGGGTGGATGCGGCCTCCTTTACAATACTTGGAATAAGGCAGGTGATGGTGAGCAAAAAGAAGAAAAAGAATCATCCCCCCAAAAATGAAGAATTACAAGACACAACATTGCCACTTAGGAATCTTTTGTGATGTTGGACAAGGTCTTGGCCACTCTCTGCTCTACATGAGGAGTCAGTAAGCTTTTTCTTAAGAAGCCAGATGGTAAATAGTGGAGACTTTGTGGGTCACGCCATCTCTGTTACAGATACTCATTGCTGCCATTGTGGCACAAAGCAGCCATAGGCAAATACATAAATGAATGGCGTGGCTGTGTTCAAATGAAACTTGAACTTAAAAAAGTAGTTGGTGAGCCAGATCTGGTCCACAAACCATAGTTCGCCAGCCTCTGCTGTGGATCCCTTCTCTATAAAATTGGTGTGCTAAGATGAGATGAGGTTTAGCACTCTTTACTACTGAACACATTAAACTCACTAACAAACGGGACAGTGCTTTTACTTGAGAAAGCAAAAGACACCAGCGATGGAGGTTCATACCTATAATCCAGCATTTTGGGAGGCCGAGGTGGGAAAAGCACTTGAGCCCAGGAGTTTGAGACTAGCCTGGGCAACATAGTGAGACCCTGTGATATGGTTTGGCTGTGTCCCCTCCCAAATCTCATCTTGAATGGTAGAACTCATGATCCCCACATGTGGCAGGAGGGACCTGGTGGGAGGTAATTGAATTATGGGAGCAGTTTTCCCCGTGCTATTCTTGTGATAGTAAGTTCTCATGAGATCTGATGGTTTTATAAGGGGCTTCCCCCTTTGCTCAGCTCCCATTCTTCTCCTTCCTGCCGCCCTGTGAAGAAGGATGTGTTTGCTTCCCCTTCCACCATAATTGTAAATTTGCTGAGGCCTCCTCAGCCATGTGAACTGTGAGTCAGTTAAACCCCTTTCCTTTATAATTACCCTGTGTTGGGTATGTTCTTATAGCAGTGTGAGAACGGAGTAACACACCCTGTCTCTACAAATAATTTTAAAAGTTAGCCGGGCATGGTGGTACATGTCTGTGGTCCCAGCTACTCCAAAGGCTGAGGTGGGAGGATCTCTTGAGACCAGGAGAAGTCATAGTTACAGTGAGCTATGATCATGCCACTGCACTCCAGCCTGGGCAACAGTGTGAGAACCTGTCTCAAAAAAAAAAAAAAAAGGACAGAAAGCTAAAGACAATAGAAAAAAATTCACAAGACGATGATAATTACCCTCAAGGTGATGTTTGATGAGTATATTTATCTTCTCTCAATAAAATGAAAAAGCTACACCATTGCAGTGGCAAAAGTTTATCAATCCACTCAGCCAATTTTATTACGATTATATGTTTTAAGATTTAGCACAGCTATCTCCTCTTGAAGTTCTTTACAAACTCAGGAAATACATTATATACTTTCTCACAAAGGTGAAAGCATGGGAAAGTGGTAAGGTGTATCAAGATTGCTTAAGAAGAAAAATTTCTAGGTAGAAACAGAAAGTTGCCCTCGGGCAGGACTTTTTCTTTCTTATTAAGAGACAGGGCTCTGTGGCACAAGCGATAGTGCAGTCATGTGATCATAGCTCACTGCAGCCTCAAAGTCTGGGACTAAAGCAATCCTCCCACCTCAGCCTCCCAAGCAGCTGGGACTATAGGTGCCAGCCACTACACCTGGCTAACTTTTTAAAATTTTTTGTAGAGACAGGGTCTCACTATGTTGCCCAAGCTGGTCTGAAACTCCTGGGTTCAAGCGATCCTCCCACCTTGGCCTCCCAAGGTGCTTGGATTATAGATGTGAGTCACAACACCCCCCAGGCAAGTCACTTTTGAATGCTTGAGCAGCCCTTCCCAATAATATAAATGCGAGATGAGTAAGTGTGAAGTATGTATTATTTATTAGGGTACAGCAAGAACTTGGGGCTAGATCTTCCTTTTGGAAAGCAGGGATATACCATCACATAAGGAACATATCAGGCAGGACCAGTAAGGCTGTGCTGCAATAACAAGTAACCTACATCCCTCCACGGCCTGAAAACCA
This sequence comes from Piliocolobus tephrosceles, assembly GCF_002776525.5. Taxonomy (NCBI): domain Eukaryota; kingdom Metazoa; phylum Chordata; class Mammalia; order Primates; family Cercopithecidae; genus Piliocolobus; species Piliocolobus tephrosceles. Next base: position 92,340,550 of record NC_045447.1, on the reverse strand, counting down.
ACAAAGAGGTAGGAAGGTCACAAGATCAAGAGATCCAGACCATCCTGGTCAACATAGTGAAATCCCATCTCTACTAAAAATACAAAAATTAGCTGAGTGTAGTGGTGCAAGCCTGTAGTCCCAGCTACTCAGGAGGCTGAGGCAGGAGAATCGCTTGAACCCGGGAGGCAGAGATGGCAGTGAGCCTAGATCGCACCACTGCACTCCAGCCTGGTGACAGAACAAGACTCCATCTCGAAAAGATAAAAATACAAAATAAAAAATAAAAAATAAAAAAACACCACACAACAAAGGTTATCTTTTGCTTCCATGCTTCATTTACATCTGGGGTCTGCAAGATGGCTCTGTCCACTGTAGGCACTTCTGGACTCCCACTAACAGCAGCACAATCTTGACACAGGCTTCCATAATCCAAAAGGCAGAGGAAAAGCAATCATGGAAAACTTTGCGCAGACTCCTAAAAGTGGCACACATTGCACTTCCACCCACATTTCATTACCAAAGCGAGTCACAAGGCCAAGCCTCTTCTAGCCCCTGAAAGTCATCTCTTGGGGCCCTCACGCCACCTGCCAGTCACCTGCAGCTGACCTCAGCTCACTTAATAGATTCTAATCAGACTGAAGTAATAGCTCAGTCCAAAGACCAGAGTATACCTTTGTTTCCAGCAACTCTCCTTTCCTCTTTCTGATACATCTGCCCTGCCTGGGTGACCTTCACAGCCAGCCACGTGGCACGCTGCCCCTAGAGCACGTGGCTTACACTGAAGCACCTCAAAGGTTTGCACACAGGCTGTGTACTATAAGCTGTGTAGCCTTGGGCAAATTGCTTAATCTTTCTGTGCTTTGGTTTTCACATCTGTAAAGAGGAGGCTTAAATCAGTTAAACCTAAATTATTGCTACTAATGCACAGTCATTGCTGTAGTATCAGCCATTGCTATCACCTGCATCTAAACACTCTTCCACATTAGCATTTTTCATGCCACCCCTCTGTAGCCTTCCTGAGACAATGATGATAATGAATTATTTATTGAGCAACTATTATATACTTGTAGATTAACATATTTAATCTCTCATTTATATAATATATATAAGAATTTAATCCCCACCAGAGTCCTAGAAAGTAGACACATGGCTGGGCATGGTGGTTCACGCCTGTAATCCTAGCACTTTGGGAGGCCAAGATGGGTGGATCACGAGGTCAGGAGATCAAGACCAGCCTGGCCAAGATGGTGAAACCCTGTCTCTACTAAAACTACAAAAAAATTAGCTGGGCGTGGTGGCAGATGCCTGTAATCCCAGTTACTCGGGAGGCTGAGGCAGGAGAATCACTTGAACTCGGATGGCAGAGGTTGCAGTGAGCCGAGATCATGCCCCTGCACTTCAGCCTGGGTGACAGAGTGAGACTCTGTCTCCAAAAAAAAAAAAGAAAGAAACAAAGTAGACACAGGTGTGCCCATCTTACAGATGAGGAAATGGGTTAAGAAACTTGCCCAGATGCATAGCTAGAAAACGGATTCAGGACTCTGAAAGCTTGTGTTCTCTCACTAGACCGTGCTGCTTCTCCCTTTCCCTGACTGAGCCAAACAGATCAAGAGGAGAGGTGGTGGTGAGAGAGAACAGACCTCCTTAACTGATGAACCCTTCTACAAAAATAAAGACGGGGGAAGGGGAGGCAGGAGAGAGGAGGAGGAGGAGACTGCATTTCCAGCTCTTTGAAAGGTGACTGTTTCTTATCTCTTTATTCCCTGAGGATTGGGAGCTTTGCTGTTTCACCCCAGGAGGGGACAAACACAGCCCCTGTGAAAGTCTGTCTAAAGCTCCTCTCAGCCCTCTCCACACTGCAGCCTCCGCAGCACGTTCTGAGACCGTCAGAGAACCTTCTTCCCCTCGCCAGCTTTCCTCCCCACTGGAGACACACACTCATCTGGATTTAACATCCATCCCAGAGAGCTTCAAAACAAAGCAGCCCGACCAACTGAAACCTCTTTGAAAGGTCCCAGAGGATGTGTGTGCTGCAGGCTCGGCCGAGATGCCGGCAGCCCGGAGCACGGGCCTGTGGGCCACGCCTGAATTCTAGTCCTGACTGTCACTGGCTCAGTGGGGCAAAACTGCAACTCCTTTCAACTCTAAATGGCAAGTTCCAGATCTAACCTCTTCCCTGATGAGATATTCCAAACCTACCTTGTTAAGCTCTGGAAAATCACAGTAACATGGAGCATAGCATTGTTACTGTGAAATAGTGCTCTTGCCTTCACTTTTTTCCTTTGAGTCAAATCGACTAACGTTAATGGAGGAGAGAAATGGTTTGTTGGTCTCAAATATCCAAATAATTGGGTAAATGTCATTGAGACGCAGAAAAGACAACAACCAAGTTTTGACGGATTCACTGCATATAATACAAAGCAAAGCTCCCGTCCTGAAAGTAGCATAAGAAGAAAAGCAATGTAAAGAAAGAGAAGATTCTGTGCCAAAATGAAATGAGAAGGTGTACATGACAATGCGTGAAAGCCATCCAGCACACACCAACAGTCACCTAATGCCTGGCCATGATAGGGCAGCTATGGTGCTATCTATGTCCTCAGATTTTAACTACCACTCTCCTTAAGTTACGAAGTTGAGCACATTCTCTCTCAGACAGGGGAAGACCTCTGTCGGGCGCCTACTCCATATCGGGCCCTATGGCAGGTGCTTACATACTTTATGTCACAGATTCCTCGCTCCCATCCTGTAAAGAAAAGTACCCCTGTCCTTAGTTTTCAGACTGAGAATCTCAAGTTTGTAGAGGTCACCATGACTGCAAAGCCACTCAGCCAAGCAGAGGCAGATTTGAAGTTCAGGTCTCCAATGCCAAACACAGATGTATCAGACCCTGTCTCCAACCACGCTGTCTTGTAAAAGGGCTGATGTTACATGCGACAAACAATTAGAAAACAATGTAGGGTATAGTGGACATCAGTTGTTTTTGCTGCTCAATACCCATTTACCACTCTTTTGATTAAATAGAAGCCAGTACCCAGTGGGCATATTCTGGTGCTGATGTCTCTACTTTCCAGGCTCAAGAGGTAGAAAATTGTGATCCCACCTGGCCATTGGCACCCTGATCTCCACCAACCACAGGGCTAGCTTCAGGAACAGCTGGATCCACCTGCTCCAATGAAACAGGTCTGGTCTCTGTGGCCTTGGCTCCCATTTCAGGCAGCTGTTCCCACAAAGTAGCAAAGATCATCACCAACAGTTGTAAGCATATAACCTACCAGTTTAGCAACCCCAACAGATTTCTTTTTAAATACTTCTTTCCCCAAAACTCCAATAAAAGTCCTGAGCTGACTATGAATTGACCACTTTTGGTCACGTCCCTTTCTTAGAACCAACAGCGTTGCCAGGTAAAATACAGGATGCCTCACTAAATTTGAACTTCAGATAAACAATACTTTGCTTTTAGCATAAGTATGTTCCATGCGAAAGACATATTAATCATAGTAATAATAAACATAACAATAGTAAAAAAAAAAAAATCGTAGTTGCTTATCTGAAATTTAAGTGAGTGTTTTGGTTTTTGCTGTTGATGTTTTGCTAATTCTGACAACTCTAAGAATCAATCAACACAGCCAAGAGAGGTGGAAGAGCATCCCTTTAGGCCCGAGCTGGGAGACACACCCACCCCACAGCATCTAAGCCACATGAGCTGATACGGGGAGAAGGGTAGGTCCCCAAAAGAAAACCAGGTACTCCTCCAAGGAGAGGGGGGATCGATGTTTAGAAGCCAAGACAACAGATGTGCACTAGAATCGAAGTGGGTGCCTCTAAGGAAAAGGAGCATATGTTTTTGGCAGAGGTGAGGGGCCTGTAGACCAGCTGAGTGGGAAAGAGAGACAGCCCAAGCCCACTCCTCCTCAACCTTCCAAGTTTGTGTTTTCACCCACACACATTTGCCAGATTGCTTGAAAAAGGCAACAGCTGTGGAAACTGACAGTTTACAGTTGTGATAAATCGCATTAGTAAAGTATTTCAATTAAAGTGATATCTAACTAAAAAACAAGAAGGCATCTCTGAACAAATGCATTAGTCCTTCGGTTCGTGGAGCCTTTGTGTGGAAGATCTCAGCACTTACCTACTCTCCTATTGTTCTGCTTTTCTCCAGGACAGGGCCCCACCGGGTGTGGGGATGCTTCATTGTTTCCCACGAGGAAGGGGCGAAGACGAAGGATGCATGCAAAAACACAAAATCTGTAACTAGGCATTTATTGCATTCCCTTTGGGTATTTCTTAAGCACTAAAATCCAAACTTAGTCTCAGATTTGCTGTAATTTCCCTCATTGTGTTTCAGGAGAGAAGGCATTCAATAGTCTCCCTGTGGGGTCCGCCTGGCCGGCCCCATCCGCGGGGTGGCCAGGCCCCACAGGGCTGTGTTCTCTTTCCCAAGCCAATTCATCTACATCTGTAACATTTTAAAAGGAACTCAGGGGCATGTCTTCCCCAGCAGATGCTTTTTCCTCAGTTTAGGGTTTAGAAAGTCATTCTCCTGCACAAAATGAATGGCCCAGAGACTCACTGAGCCCCTTGTTCTCCCAGGGTCAGGGCCAGCATAACCCCCCGACCGCAGGGGCCCAGGGCCCTACAATGGGCTCCAGGCCTTCATGTCCCTCCCCTCCCTACCCCTCCTCCCCACGAAATCACATCCCCCTCTCCAAATTCTCCACTTGAGCTTAATTTTCAGCAGATCCATTACCCTGCCAGTTAGTAATTCAGGACTAATTAGGTGATTGCTTTCATTTATGGTAGCAATTGGGAAGGGGGATGAAATGGCATTGCCCCTATTCTTGTTGGAAAAATAAATTACGCCCATTGTTACTGGAGATCCTATTTTTCCCCCAATCAAGCAAATTAGCAGCTTGGTTCATTTTCCCAGCATTCACTCCTCAGCAGACGGCAGCGCCCTGGAATGTGGCTTAGAGCTGTGTGGTCAGTGCAATTGTTTGGAGCTGTTTGTGCCAACAATGATAGGAGCCGGCTGTCTCCCAAAGGACGAGTGGCACTTGTCTTCCTTTGCCCAAGGAGTTGTTGCGAGAGGCCGCCAGGCTGGGCTTCTCAGGAAGACGTACACCGCCATCTAGTGGCCACTGGGGATAACTGCAAAGCGTTCGTTCCCTGCGTTTGCTTTTGGTCAGTGAGGACAAGCAATTATGATTCTAGCAAGTTACTAAAAATAGGGTGAATTCTTTCAATCTCCGGGAGTGAGGAAATGTTTGCCTCAATAGCTGTAATGAAAGTACAATTCAAGGCTTGCATAACGTCTCTTTTCTGGGTAGCTCTCCTCGGTACTGATTCTCTGGTCCAAAACAGGACTGTTGGCATGGTATGAGCGAGTGAGGTGGGGCGGTTCTCCCAGCGCTCATGTCTAAACAGAGGACTGAGAGTGTCAGCACCTCCAGGCAAGTGGCTCCTTTATCTCAGCAGCCTCTCCATTATCACCCGTGTCTCACCATAGCAAGCCCATTTCCGAAGTGTGCGAAATAGAGGCATTCAAAAGCTGGCTTGCTCACACCCAAGGGCACAGCCACTTCCTAGCGCAAGTCAGAGCGCAACCAAATCCGAATACTTTTCTCCAGTCTGGGTGCTAAGGGGGTGCTCATCCTCCACCCCTTGACAACACATACTTTCATGTCTTTTTTCTTTCCACTCATTCTACTTACAGAAACAACACATTTGTCTCTCCCTGGTTTACAACGAGAACCATGATTTGCCTGGGGTTTGTGAACAGGAAGGAGAGCAGTGGGGGAACAAATACATCACAGTATGGGTGGGTTTCAGTCAATAGTTCTCTACCACGGGCGATTTTGCCCCCCCCCCCCCCCCCCACCTCCCAGGTGTGACAACCTAAAATGTGTCACCCCTTGGGACATTTTAGGTTGTCACAACTTGGGAGGCCACTAAATGCTGTCCAATGCCCAGGAAAGTCCCCCCACCACAAAGAATTATTCAGCCCAAAATGTCAGTCGTGCTGAGGTTGAGGAAGCCTGGCTTAGGGTAACAAAACTGCCCTCCAGTAATGGGTTTATGGTAACATTCATTGTCCTCAAATGAGCCACACTGCAGAGACGAGATAATTCACCCTCTCCCAAGTCAGTATTTACCACCTTTTTTCTTTTAGACTCTTCCATTTTAAACATAATTTAGCTGTCTTTTTAAATTTTTTTTTCTTTGTGCCACTGGGAAGAGAAAGGATTGAAAGGGGGGAGGGGAAGGCGACAGAAAAGGAGGATTAGAAGCATGACCTGTTTCTCCTGGAAGAGCTCGGCGCATTCCTCTCTCAGATGTGCTTTGTGACCGAGCAGGGTACAATTAAAAGCACAATAATTTGCTTGTTATTCAAGTCAGGCATTAGTCCGGGTAATGGCGTGCTTGGTGGAGAGATGGATTTCCTTGTTAGGAGCTAAGCACAGGATTAGCTGAATTCTCCATGGAGAAATCTTGATTTGTTCAAGGTCTTTCATGTTTTCTACAGAGAAGGGATTATGTCTTCTTAAAGAGGGGCCTTGCTTAAAAAGCTACAAAGTATAAGAAAAGGATTTAGGGCAGAGGGGCCTGTGGTTAAGTAGCTGAGGGGTATAGGGAATTTTAGAGCAAAGGATTATTTAAAGCCATAAAGTTCAAAAAATAATTGGTTTAGCACTATTAGGTCAGTGCCGGCAAGCGCGCGGTAAAGGCAGTTAAGCATGAGCTAATATTCATTTTACTTTGACTAATTATTGCATGGATCCAGGAGAGAGATGCAAAAGAAAACATGCCCCCACCTTGGCAATCAGAGAGTGCCTTGTTTTTAGTTTGCCTTACAGGCACACTTATATGTTGGGATGCCCAGAATCCACGCATCAAAAGGCCTTTATTACATAAAACACAGGAAAATTGTTCTCTCAGAACAGAACAGCACATGCCGTGCTATCCCAGTGACCAAGAAGAAACCACTATTAGTGTTAACTCTACTGATGTCATCAGCCAGAGAGGACATGAAGTAAAATAATCCCGACGGCACCCAATGCCCCTGCCTAAGTCTAGGTGAGCAGTTCTCAACCAGGGGCAACTCTGTTCCCCAGGGGACACCTGGCAATGTCTGGAGACATTTTTAGTTGTCACTACTGGGGAGGTGCTGCTGGCTTCAAGGGTGCAGAGGCCAGGGATGCTGCATAACATCCTACAATGCACACAATAGCCCTCACCACAAAGAATTGTCTAACCGAAAACGTCAACACTACTGAAATTGAGAAATCCTGGTCTAGACAGAGGTGATGTTTCACTTTTGGTTAGGTAAAGGATTTCAGAATTCTCCCTTCCTTACTTCCATAACTGATGATTATCAGATGACCATAATTATCGTTGACTACCACACTTTTCTTCCCCTGTTCAACACTGGGCCTTGTTACAATTCTGGAAATAAAGTGCTGTCGAGGGAAACTTGCCCTCGGTAAGCCAGGGCCATCCAAGACTTGTGGTTGTGCCTCCCTACTCCTTCCACAATGGACACACACCCAAGAAAAAGAATGCTGCCTTCTCTGCAGTTTCCCCAGATTCTGAATTTTGAAGACTTTTCTTCCCTTTTCTAAGATTACTGTTCCTCCCTGCATGACGAATGTTCAGTTAAATCATTTGTCCTGCAGCTTTAAAGGAGTTAACAGCCCACAGCTTCAATATATCCATTTTCTCCCTGGTGTCTGATGGTTCTCATCCCGAGGGTGGTGAATGCCTGGGACAGGAGCTTCCACAAATCTAGTTAAAGCCAAAGGGCTGTGAATCAGGACCATTCCAAGGCATGGCCATCAACTCTCCAGGAGATCTTCCAGGATGTACTTAACCTCCATCTACAGGAGGAGACGGGGAAGACAGAGGGTTTAGGAAGGGGAGTTAGAGGGCACCTGGAGAATTAAAGGTGAACACACTAAAACTAAGCCCTGCCCCTGTTGCCTTGCACAGATCAACACACAACAGCCCCAGGTCCCTCCAGCCAGCCCTTCTCTGCAGCCTCTCTAAGCTCATGTCTCTGCCTTGCCCTCACTCCCATTCAGTACATTCTCAGTGCAGTCGTCACCGTGATCCTGAAAACCTCAAGTCCGATCATGTCACTTCCAAACACTCAAAACCCCCCCAAACGCTCCCATCTTGCTCCAAGTAAAAGCAAAATCCCTTGTCACTCTCTCTCCCTTCCTTCCTCCATCCTCCTCCCCTCCCTCCCTCTCCTCCCGACAACACACTCCTGCTTCTCCTGCCCTCATCTTCTATTCTTCACCTACCTCAGTCTTCTCACTTATTCTGCCCTTGCCTAAAATATTCTTCCTCTCCATATCTTCTGGGGCTGTTCCCTCAAATCTGCCCAGATGTCCCCTTCTCGTTGGAGGCACTCCTCTTCCTCTTTCATGCTTTATTTCTCCACCACTCTTCTTATCTTGTAATATACTGAGAGCTTTAGTTATTTCTGAGACCTTACCCCACCCCACCCCTCACTCCCAGATTGCAAGGGCAGGATCTTTGTAGACTTCGTTTTCACTAGTATAGCTCGGACTGAGTATAGTGCCTGACCCCAGGGAGGCACTCAAATATTTGCTGAATAACTGAGCAAATGGACCAGGCTACTTTGTTTTCAGAAGCTCTATCATGAAAGTTTCCATCTGCCTCAGTTCTGCCAGTGGACTGGTGAACAGCAACCTAACAACGAATCCGCTCTAAAGCGTGAATGACAGCAACACTCACTATGCCTCCTGGAGGCATTTGTGTTGCTTGTTTTTTTTAATTGTAGCAAAATGTACAAAACATAAAATGTACGTCTTAACCATTTTTAAATGTACGGCTCAGCAGTGCTAGTTCATTCACATTGTCGTGCAACCCATCTTCAGAACTTTTTCATCTTGCAAAACTGAACCGCTGTACCCACTGACCAATAACTCTGTATTCCCCACCCCACCGCCCCTGTCAACCACCTTTCTACTTTCCAAAAATTCTGCAGAAGTGCAGCTGAAGTCACATGGAAGACTTTTAGGAATGTTCTCTGCCACCTTTGTTTTCTCCTTCTTTCTTCATATAGCCTTCCCTTTCCCCACCCCCTTCCTCCAGTGACATGTCTGGGGTAGGATAAAGTAAGGAAGCCACTTCCCCCTCAGTTCCTGTGGTAACACAAATGACGATTCCAGCATCAAGTACCCTCCAAATACTCGGAGAAACAACTTGCCTAATTTGGAGAAAGCAGCATTATTAAATTCCTAACTGGAGAAAAATTCCATTCGAGCCTTGCTAGGATTCAGGTTCAAATTTGCATAATCACAAAGCCATGTTCATGAACACTCTAGCCTCTATTGCTTTTCTATGATATAGAAATTCTGGGAAAGGAAGGTCATCTCTGTTAATTAGAAAATCATGATACCTTTGGAGTCTCCATGTTATTTATAAGATGAAAATGGACAGGCACAGTGCATTTCCAACATTAGTCCCGAAAAAATTTTCGATGCTACTTTACATGAAAATAACGCATAGAACATATGAAAGCAGTGCAGCTGTGATTGAAATGAGGGCAAGAGGCCCCCAACCCTGCCTGCTTGGCAATTCCCTCTTATACCTTGACTTCTGGCCCTGCAAAGAGGTCCCCCAAGGGCCATCCCTAGACCTTGCAAGATTCAGCCCAGGATTGATCTGGATGACCCTGGGCTCCCTTCTAGCTCAGTAAGTTCTGGTTTGCACAACTGTCTTTTCTAGACTCTAATTTATTAAGAGTTCTTGACAATAGAGCCAATCACAGATCTCCATTTCACCATAGGGCTAGCATTGCCAAGAGAACACCAACATTTGTTTCATGTCTGTCCTAAGAGATTAACTGATTAAATTAGCGTGATTTAGGGGCTAATACACCACACTGGCTGTCAGGAACTCCAACATTCTGCCATAAACATTTGAATGACCTTCGGCAAGGAGATTTCACCTCTCCAGACGTTTAATTTCTCCTCCTCAAATAAGAGAGGTGGACTACATCAACATTTCCTAAAGCATGGTGTATCACTAGGGGAATTACACAAAAGGTAGAACAAAGATAAATGCTTTAAAATTAAATATTTTTCTACCAAACATAAAAATAAATACATAAGTAGCCCACCATCGGCCCCATGATTTTTTGGGTATTATTGCTACCACAGGGCTGAAGTGGGTGGTACCATGATGATCACATCACACACAAGCAAGGCAAGACCTCGGTGCTTGCGCATGCTGTGAAGGTTTCAAACCTGTAGAAATTGTCCCTTTTTCTCAAGCTGTCCAGAAGAATCAATGACACAGATGAAATGGATTGTCAGGGTGAATTTTCATATACTGAACTTTCATGTGCATTGCTGGAAAGACCTTAACAATGCATCAAAGTATTACTTCTGATGAACTGTGAATGGACCCAACATGGTGGCTCACACCTGTAGTCCCAGCACTTTGAGAGGCCGAGGCAGGTGGATCACGAGGTCAGGAGTTCAAGACCAGCCTGGCCAAGATAGTGAAACCCAGTCTCTACTAAAAATACAAAAAGGTAGCCAGGTGTGGTGGCAGGTCCCTGTAATCCCAGCTGCTCGGAAGGCCGAGGCAGGGAATTGCTTGAACCCAGGAGGCAGAGGTTGCAGTGAGCCAAGATCATGCCACTGTGCTCTAGCCTGGGCAACAGAGCAAGATTCCATCTCAAAAAAAAAAAAAAAGATTTTAAAATGGTTAATGTGACAAAAGACTGCAGTTTGGGAATCCCAACACTTGATTTTAAGGTTTCTCCCACTGCTAACAGTCTATGACACATAACATGCTTCTAGGAAGGCCACTGTGTTCCATTCCTCCTGCATATCAGTCTTATATATAACCTGTGTTCGTCTCATTAAGGACAATTTCGTCTCATTAAGGACAAGTTCCAGAGGGAAAATCTGGAGAAGGCTCTTTTTGTGTAAATGCATGGGCCTTTACACAAAGATGACAGACTTATGTACAGGCTTAAACATATATGCACAAACATGCGCGCACACGCACACAAAAGTCAAGTCACATTCTGTCTTTATTGTCAAGTTAGGCCCCAAAGTTATTTACAGCATGATGCTAGACTTAGGGTGAGATTCTCACCTACTTGAGACTCTAGGCACACGTGGCTTTGGTCACTACCTGTCTGTAACGTTTGTGCAAACTAGTGACTCTACTCTGCAGTGTCAATACCAAAAGAAAACTAGGACTTATAGGTGGTGGGCGGCAGGTTCATACCAATGCATAAGCAGCTCTTCTCACCATTTATTAGATATCTCATCAACTAGGAGGAATCCAGGCACAAAGTGATATAAGCCAAAGATTTAAGCAACTCCAGTTTGGTTTATATAGCAACTAAATCGTCACATTCTTGGAGCTATTAGCTACCTACTCTATGTTCAGTACTACCCTCAACCCAACTCAGTCTATGTAAGTTGCACTACACCTGCCCTGTTTGCAGTTTTGTTCACTCATTCATTCACCTATATTATTGTGTCTATTCCATATGTGTCAAGCACTGGGGTTATCACTAAAAGCAGTACAGTCTGTGTCTAACTAGGAAGATATGTGAAACACTTAAATCCAAACACTGATTAAGTGTAAATATCAGTAGTAAAGACAAAAAAAATACAAGAGCATCTCAGAGGTGACCAGAAAGATGAGAGGGGGCTTCATGGGTGAAGTGAGCCTTAGGATGAATCTAAAGAACAGGTGGGATTTGGACAGTCTGCAAGATAATGAGAATATTCCAGTGGGGCCTATTATATTTAAGGGACAGGGCAGACAGTGGAGCATGGAGTTTGGACCAAGAAGTAGATAGAGAATGTTTTAAAGGAGGCTTGGGTTGGGGAATTACAGAGATCTTGAATGTATGGCTCTGGCATTTAAGCTTTATTCTGACGCACTAATATACTACAGAAGGATTTATTTCATTGCAAAGTAAGATGTGATGCTGTAAGAAAATAACTGAAAGAATAGATTGGAAACCAGGATACTAGTTAAGGGACTATGGGGGAGGACCCAATGTATGATGGTGTCTTAATCTACTAAGCTGCCACAATAGAATACTGGAGACTGGATGGTTTAAACAATAGAAATGTCTTTTCTCATAGCCTGGATGCTCAAAGTCCAAGATAAATGTCCCAGCAGGGTTGGTTTATTCTGAGTCTTCTCCTTTTGGCCAAGAAACTGTCACCTTTTTGCTATGTTCTCAAATGGCATTGTGAAAGATGGAAATGTGATTGTGAAAGATCAGAGCGAGCTCACTGGTGTCTCTCCCTCTTCTTATAAGCACCTCAGTTTTATAGAATGCGGGTCCCACCTTTATGACCTCATTTAACATTTATTACCCCAAATACAGGCCCTATCTCCAAATACAGTGACATTGGGGGTTAGGACTTCAACATATGAATTTGAGATGAGGAGAGGGCACATTTCAGTGTAGAACAAATGGTAAAATCTTGAACTAAGGTAATCATGATGGAAAAGCAAGAAAAAGAACAAATGAGAATGACTCTGGAAAGCCAAATGCAAAATGTTTATGAAGGATAAAGAAGAATCAAAGAAAATGTTAATATTACCAACCCAAAGGCATGGAGGGATAGAGGTGTCTCCCAGAACAGAACCACCTCCTTGTGTGTTCGGAATTGGTTCCTTCTGCTGGGTTCTTGGTCTCACCGAATTCAAGCTTGAAGCCCCGGACCCTCGTGGTAAGTGTTACTGTTGTTAAAAATGGTGTGTCCGGAGTTTGTTCCCTCCAATGTTCAGATGTGTCCAGAGTGTCTTCCTTCCCGTGGGTTCATGGTCTCATTGACTTCAGGAGTGAAGTCACAGATCTTCACAGTGAGTGTTACAGCTCTTAAAGGTGGTGCATCTGGAGTTGTTTCTTCACAATCGTTCACAGTCTCACATCAGGAATGAAACTGCAGACCCTCACCGTGAGTGTTACAGCTCATAAAGGTAGTGCAGACCCAAAGAGTGAGCAGCAGCAAGATTTATTGTGAAGAGTGAAAAAACAAAAGCTCCACAGCATGGAAACCCACCCAATCGGGTTGCCCTTGCTGGCTCTGGTAGCCAGCTTTTATTCCCTTATTTGGCCCCACCCACACCCTGCTGACTGGTCCATTTTACAGGGCGCTGATTGGTCCATTTTACAGGGCACTGATTGGTCCATTTTACAGGGCGCTCATTGGTGCATTTACAATCCTTTAGCTAGACACAGAGTGTTGATTGGTGCGTTTTTACAGAGTGCTGATTGGGGTATTTATAAACCTTTAGCTAGACACAGAGCACTGATTGGTGTGTTTTTACAGAGTGCTTATTGGTGAGTTTACAAACCTTTAGCTAGATACAGAGTGCTGATTGGTGCGTTTTTACAGAGTGCTGATTGGTTCGTTTACAATCCTTTAGCTAGACAGAGAAGTTCTCCAAGTCCCCACCTGACCCAGAAGCCCAGCTGGCTTCACCCCTCACTTGCTGGGCTTAATATGCCATTATCCTCTCTCCTCTCCCTCCTGCAGGGTGACCCATAGCATATTCCTATGCAACAACAGCCTGTTCTTTTTATTGTATGAGAATTGTTAGTACCAAGCATAAAGAGTTTTTAGGATTCTGCAAGGGACTATAACTAGAAGAATTGGGATGAAATTAAATGCGGTGACTTAGACTTCAGAAAAAAGAAAAAAAAAAGACAATAGTAAGCTCTGTTGACCAAGATAATATTCAGTTTTTCAAAAGAGCTGCAACAGGCTGGGCGCGGCGGCTCAAGCGTGTTATCTCAGCACTTTGGGAGGCCGAGACAGGAGGATCACAAGGTCAGGAGATCGAGACCATCCTGGCAAACACGGTGAAACCCCGTCTCTACTAAAAAAAAATACAAAAAACTAGCCGGGCGAGGTGGCAGGTGCCTGTAGTCGCAGCTACTCAGGAGGCTGAGGCAGAAGAATGGTGTAAACCCGGGAGGTGGAGCTTGCAGTGAGCCGAGATCTGGCCCCTGCACTCCAGCCTGGGTGACAGAGCGAGACTCCGTCTCAAAAAAAAAAACAAAAAACAAAAAACAAAACAAAACAAAAAACAAAAAAAAAAGAGCTGCAGCATTCATTCAGCAATGCAAAGCCAGTTTCAAAATTGCACAGAAGTGCATTCAGCAAACCACCATCAGAAGCACTGAAGCCCCTTTCTCTGTAATCTCATTACTGAGGTGCCTGAGATCCAGTGATATTAGCCAGATCATTGAAATGTCCCAATTAGCTAGCCATTGTTGTAGCTCTTCGTCACTTAAACTAAAAGCTAATCCAATCAGAAATCTGAATGGTGTTCACAAGCTGGCTTCAATTACACTTTCTAGGAACAGACACTGAGATAAGGATTTGTATACTGCCTTAGTCAGATAAGGCTGTTAGAACAAAGTAGCATAAACTGGGTGGCTTATAAACAACAGAAATTTATTTCTCATAGTTCTGAAAGTCCCATATCAGTGTGCCCACCTGTGCCTACATGGTCAGGTTCTGGCGAGGGTCCTCTTCTAGGTTCCAGATTGCCATTTTAACATTGCATCCTCACCTGGTAAAAAGGAGGAAGAGGGCTCCTTGGCTTCTTCTTATAAGGGCACTAATCCCATCATGATGGCTCCAATCTCATGATCTCTCAAAGGCCCCACTTCCAAATAACATCAAACTGACAACTGGCTTTCAACATAGGAATTTTGGGGGGGAAACAAACATTCATTCCATACTGTGTACATGTGGTTTATTAAATACATGCTTCTCCAGGAGGCTGGCAAGTGACCGGAGGAAGCAGGACAGAAAACGGGGAAGCCAAGCAAGGGTGCATGCCAGGCAGGTCACATGCACAGGGAGCTTCATCCTGATCCTTGCTCTCAGGGGGACACTCAATTGTCACTTATGCCTCATAGTTAGAGCAAGGGAGCTGGACTTCCTTATTCCTTTCTCCACCTGTTTTAGGCCAGGGGCTACACCAGAGTGATTTCTAGGCACTTTAGTCTCTCCTGGTGTTCAGGCAAATTCCAGCAGCCCAAGTACAGTTTTTCTAAAAGAAGCCCCAGGTACCTACCGCTGTCAGTAAAAGCCCAACAAAGCCAGTGGGAACACACACAAAAAAGAAAGGTAAAAAAGAATTCAAGGGGACCTGGCAAGTACCTACATTATCTGTTCCACACACCTTAATTCCATAATTCTACTAACATGTATGCCAAAGAAAAAGTCATGCATGGATGTGCACAAAGATTTAACTATAAATATATCAGTTGTAGAACTCTTTTAAATGGATGTGTCAGCTAGCATACTTTTGGTGTCAAGCAACAAAAACATAACTCAAACTAAGTTCATTAGTAAAGGGAATCTGCTAGTTCACATACTGAAAACCTCAGAAGTAGCTCAAGTTTCCACCACAGTTATACATGGACTTACATCATATTCCACCAGTTAACCTAGCTCTGCCCTCTTCCATGTGCTGACTTTGTCCTTCATTTCGCTTCCATATGACTTTAAAAAAAATGGCTGCAGCCATTATAGGAGGAGAGGGATTTTCTCTCCACCCAACCATAGAACACAAGTACTAAGCTTCATTACCACTGAATTAACATGGGTTCCTTGCTGGAAAACAAAAAAAATCACTATGGCAGTGGACACAGAGTTACACTGATTAACTTACACCACACAGGGCTAACAGGGGAAGGGGAATCTGACTCAAACCACATAGTTAATAAACTATGCACAGAGGAAAGTACTAAATAGCCACCAAAACAGGGTAAAAATAAAGACAACCTAAATATCCCTAAATAGGGCATTAGCTTTAGAAGTTAAAATATTCAGGCCGGGCACGGTGGCTCAAGCCTGTAATCCCAGCACTTTGGGAGGCTGAGACGGGTGGATCACGAGGTTAGGAGATCGAGACCATCCTGGCTAACACGCTGAAACCTCGTCTCTACTAAAAGAATACAAAAAAATTGCCGGGCGAGGTGGCAGGCGCCTGTAGTCCCAGCTACTCAGAAGGCTGAGGCACGAGAATGGTGTAAACCCGGGGGGCAGAGCTTACAGTGAGCTGAGATCTGGCCACTGCACTCCAGCCTGGACGACAGAGCGAGACTCCATCTCAAAAAAAAAAAAAAATCAGTGGAACACTAAGCATCCATTTTAAACATGTAATACAAAAATATGTTCAAAATGTGCTTTAATGTAGACTATAAAACTTTTGGTGCCCAGCACCACCAGTATGTAACTGCACCATACAGATATCTGGGGTGCAAAATCTGCCCTGCCTTCTGCAGCCAGAACTTGCTTGTACCATCAGGAGGCATGAGGACAGAGCCACACTGTCCACCACTGATACCCACAAGCATTGTCTGGGGACCTGGAGATAGCTCTTGCCCTGCCTGCTGCCACTGGTGCAAATGCCAACCAGAGGCATAAGGATGGGCCAACCTCATCTATCACTGGCACCCATTCACAATTCCATAGGCCTGCCAAGGCTGCCCCCACTACAATCAGTGCCTTCACATGCCATTCAGAGGCCCAAGCGTTGGCCAGTCACTACTGCCACCACTGATACCATGCACACCACTCGGAAGCCCCATGATTCACCTGCTGGCCTGCCACTGCCACTGTTAGCACCCAGGCACACTACATGGAGACTCAAAGACCATCCGACCCAAACCTACCACCTCCACCACTGGTGCCTGAGGACCAAGCTTCCTGGCACCCCCACCCCCAGCAGAGCCTTGCCACAGCCTCCACTAACAATCACAGCCTCAGCCACTGAGAAACTCACAGATACAATACTCCAAAGAAAAATACTCTAAAGAAATCATATGAAAACTACATCAGTGCACCCACACACAATCATAGCCAAAGCCCCCTACCCAAACAGCACTATAAATAAACAAGAAAAAGAATTTCCCTATGAAAGCCAATCCATAAAATTGGAAGAAGCTACTGTTACACAGATATCAACATGAACTCCCCCAAAAAATGGAAAAGCAAAGAAATATGACACCTCCAAAAAACACAAGAATTCTCACTAACAGACACCAAAGAAAAGGAACTCCATGAAATGCCTGAAAAAGAATTCAAAATAATGATGTTAAAGAAACTTGGTAAGATACCAGAGAACACAGATTAAAAAATATAAGAAAATCAAGAAAACAATTCATGATAGAATGAAAAATACTCAGAGATATTATAGGTAAGAATCAAATCCTGGAACTGAAGAATTCAATGAATGAAATAAAAAATATAGCTGACAGCTCCAAAAATAGATTATTCAAGCAAGAGAATGAACGTATAAACTTCAATAACAGGTCTGTTAAAATAACCCATTCAGACAAAAAAAAAAAAAAGGTGAATGAAAAAACAAAGAAAGTTTGTATGACATATGGGATACCATAAAGTATCAAATATGTAAACTTTAGGATTCCAGAAGGAGAAGTGACAAAAGACATAGAAAATCTATTTAATAAAATAATATCTGAAAACTTGTCAAGTCTTGCAAGAGATATAGACATCTAGATTCAAAAACACTCAGAGATCCCCAAATAGATTAAACCCAAAATTATTTTCTACAAGGCACATTAGTCAAACTGTCAAATGTTAAAGAGAATCCTAAAAACAGAAAGAGAAGCATCAAGTGACATTAAAGGAATCTCCATCAGACTAATAGCAGATTTAGACACCTTACAGACCAGGAGAAAATGGGATAATATAGTCAATGTGCTGAAAGAAAACAACTGTTAACCAAAAATAGTATACCCAGCAAGGCTATCCTTCAAAAATGAAGGAGAAATAAAGTCTTTCCTAGACAAGCAAAAACTAAGGGAATTCATTACCACTAGAATGGACCTACAAGAAATGCTGAAGGGTCCTACATCTGGAAATAAAAAGGCAGTATTTACCATCATAAAAACACACAAAAGAATAAAATTCACTGGTAGAGCAGATACACAAATGAGAAAAAGAGTCAAACTTTATCACTACAAAATCAACCAAATTGTAAATGTAAATAATAAAAAAGGAAGAGAGGAACAAAGACTATCAAAACACAAGAAAACTATGAACAAAATAGAAATAAGTCTTCACCCCTATCAATAACAATCTTGAATGTAAAATAATTAAATTCACCAATTAAAACATATATACTAACTGAATGGATGTTTTTAAAAAAGACTCAATTATATACTGCCTACTAGAAACTTACTTCACCTGTAAAGACACATGTAGACTGCAAGTGAAAGAATGGAAAAAAGTATTCCATGCAAACAGAAACCAAAAACATTCAAGAGTAGCTTTATTTCTATCAAACCAAATAGACTAAGTCAAAAGACATAAAAAGAGACAAAGGTTATTACATAATGATAAATTTATCAATTCAGCAAGAGAATATAAACAATTATAAATATATGTGCCTAATGCCAGAGTACCAGATATATAAGGCAAATGTTATTGGAGATAAAGAGATAGACCACATTGCAATAAAGTTGAAAAGTTCAACATCCCACTTTCAGCATTAGACAAATAATCTAGACAGAAAATCAACAAAGAAACATTGGCTTTAATTACACTATAGACCAAATACACCTAACAGACATTTATAGAACATTTCATTCAACAATTGTAGAATGCACATTCTTCTCATCAGCAGATGGAGCATTCTCCAGGATAGACCATATGTTAAGCTACAAAACAAGTATCAACAAATTTAAATTAAAATCATATCAAGGGTCTTCTCAGAATAAATAAAACTAGAAATCAGGCCAGGCATGGTGGCTTACACCTGTAATCCCAGCACTTTGGGAAGCTGAAGCAGGTGGATCACTGAGGTCAGGAGTTCGAGACCAGCCTGGCCAATGTAGTGAAACTCCATCTCTACTAAAAATACAAAAATTAGCCAGGCATGGTGGCTGTGTACCTGTAATCCCAGCTACTCGGGAGGCTGAGACAGGAAAATCACTTGAACCCAGGAGGTGGAGGTTGCAGTGAGCCAAGTTTGCACCAGTGCACTCCAGCCTGGGCAACAAAGAGTGAAACTACGTCTAAAGAAAACAAAGAAAGAAACTAAAATCAATAACAAGAGGAACTTTGGAAACTATACAAATATATGGAAATTAAACAGCATGTTCCTGAATGACCATTAAGTCAATGAAGAAATTAGGAAGGAAATTTAAAAATTTATTGAAACAAATGAAAATTGAAACACAACATACCTAAACTTATGAAATACAGCAAAAGCAGTGCTAAGAGGGAAGATTATAGCAATAAATATCTACATCAAAAAGCAGAAAGATTTTAAATAATCAACCTAATTGTGTACCTCAAGGAACTAGAAAGCAAGACCAAACTAAACCCAAAAAATGAAAGATAGAAATAAAAGACCTGAGCAGAACTAAACAAAATATAGAGGCTAATAAAAAATAAAAGAGTCAATGAAATGACAAGTTGTTTTTATGAGAAGATAATCAAAATTGATAAACTGATAATTAGACTAATAAAAAAGGGAGAAGACCTAAAATTAGAAATGAAAAAGGAGGCATAACAATTGACATTACAGAAATACAAAGGATCATCAGAGACTATTATGAGCAAATATATTCTAACAAATTGGAAAACCTACAGGACAAAGATAAATTCCTGGACACATACAACCTAACTAAGATTGAACCAAAAGAAATAGAAAGCCTGAATCAACCAGTAACAGGTAATGAGACTGAATAAAATAATAAAGTCTCCCAACAAAGAAAAGCCTAGGACCAGATGACTTTGCTGCTGAATTCTACCAAGCTTATAGAAAAAAGCTAATACCAATTTTTCACAGACTACTCCAAAAAATTGCAAAGGAAGGAATTCTTCCTAACTCTTTCTATGAGGCCAGAATTATCCTGATACCAAAACCAAAGACACTACATACAGGAAAAGAAAACTACAGGCCAATATCCCTGATGAACATAGATGCAAAAATCCTCAACAAAATACTGAAAAACTAAAGCCAGCAACACATCAAAAAGATAATACACCATTATCAAGTGAGATATATCCAACTATACAATGATATATCAACATAAGCAAATCAACAAATGCGATACATCACACCAACTAAATAAGGGAAAAAAAAAAAACACATGAGCAGTTGACAAAATTCAACATCATTTCAAAAGAAATTCTCAACAGATTAGGTATAGAAGGAACATACTTCAACATAATACAGATCATATATGACAAACCTACAGTTTCCCCATTCAGTCCCCATCATACTGAATGGGGAAAAGCTGAATGCCTTTCCTGTAATGACTGGAATAAGACAAGGATGCCTGCTTTTCACCACTGGTATTCAAAACAGTAATGGAAGTCCTAGCCAGAGCAATCAGGCAAAAGAAATAAAACACATCCAAATTGGGGGGGTGGGGAGGGAAACAAGTCAAATTGTTCCTGTTTGCTGATGATATATGTAGAAAAAACCTAAAGACTGCACTGAAAAACTTAGATCTGATAAGCTAATTCAGGAAAAATTTCAGGATACAAAATCAGCATACAAAATGTAGTGGTGTTTCTATATACCAGTTATGAACTAGCTGGAAAAGAAATAAAGAAAGCAATCACATAATAACTAAGAAAAACAAAATGCCGAGGAATAAATTTAGCTAAGGTGAAAGACCTCTACAATGAAAATTATAAAACACTGATGAAAGAAAGTGAACACAAACAAATGGAAAGGCAGCCCATGCTCATGGATTAGAAGAATATTATTAAAATGAGCATACTCAAAGCAAATCGACAGATTCAGTGGCAATCCTTATCAAAATACCTATTAGATTCTTCATAGAAATAGAAAATTCAATCATAAAATTTATGTGGAACCACAAAAGACCCTGCAAAACCAAAGCAGTATTGAGCAAAAAGAACAAAACTGGAGGAATTACACTACCTGACTTCAAAATATACTACAAAGCTATAATAACCAAAATCAGCCCACTAATTTTGGACAAAAGTAGGAAAAATATATATTGGGAAAAGGATACCTTAAATAAATGGTGCTGGGAATACAGCATATTCATTTGCACAAGAATAAAACTAGACATCTATCTCTCACCATATTTAAAAATTAACTCAAAAGACTTAAATGTAAGACTCGAAACTTTAAAACTACTAGAAAAAACACAGGGGAAACACTCCAGGACGTTGGTCTAGGCAAAGATACTATGGCTAAGACCTCAAAAAAGCACACGCAACAAAAACAAAAATAGACAAATAGGACTATATTAAACTAAGAAGCTTCTGCACAGCAAAGGAGACAACCAACAGAGTAAAGAGACAACCTGCAGAATGGGAATGAATATTTGCAAACTGTTTATCCCACAAGGGACTAATGCCATGAATATGCAGGAAACAAACAATTCAAGAGAAAAAAAAAAAGCATAAATAATCCCATTGAAAAGTAGTCAAAGAATCTGAATAGACATTTCTCAAAAGAAAACACAGAAATGACTGGGTTCAGTGGCTCATGCCTGTAATCCTAGCACTTTGAGAGGCCAGGATGGGAGGATCACTTGAGGCCAGGAATTCAAGACCAGCCTGCCTGGGTAACATGGCAAAACCTGTCTCCACAAAAAATACAAAAATTAGCTGGGTATGGTGGGTATGCGCCTGTAGTCCCAGCTATCCAGGAGGCTGACATGAGAGGATGGATTGAGCCTGGGAGGTTGAGGTTACAGTGAGCCAAGATTTCACCATTGCACTCTAGCCTAGGTGACAGTCAGACCCCATTTCAAAAAAAAAGCAAAAAGAAAAGAAAATGACCAACAGGTATATGAAAAAAAATCAGGAATCATAAGAGAAATGTACATCAAAACCACAATGAGATATCATTTCACCCCAGTTAGAATGGCCATTATCAAAAAGACAATAAAAAATGCTGGTTGAGGCTAAGGTAAATGGATCACTTGAGCCCACGAGTCTGAAACCAGCCTGGGTAACATAGTGAGACCCTGTCTCTTAAAAAAAAAATTCTGATGAGGATGCAGAGAAAAGGAAACTCTGATACATTGTTGGAGGGAATGTAAATTAGTACATCTATTACAGAAAACTGTATGAGACTATCCCATTCCTTGGCATTTATACAACGGAAAAGTAATCAGTGTATCAAAGGGGATTCCTGCACTCCCATGTTTATTGCAATACTGTTTATAACAGCCAAGATATCAACTCAATCTAAGTGTCCATCAATGGATGAATGGATAAACAAATTGTAGCATATATAAACAATGAAATACTAGTCAGCCAGAATTCATACTAGAAGGCTAAGGCAAATGGATCCTGTCATTTGCAGCAACAAGGATGGAACTGGAGGTCATTATGTTAAGTGAAATAAGCCAGGCAGAAAAAGATATCACATGTTCTCACATTTGGGAGCTAAAAAAGTAGGCCTAGTGGAGGTAGAGATTAGAATGATAGTTACCGGAGGCTGGGAAGGGTAGGGGCAGGGATGAAGAGAGGTTGGTGAATGAGAATAACTATACAGTTAGATAGAAGGAAAAAGTTCTAGTTTTCAATGCACAGTAGAGTGACTACAGGGAAAAATTTATTGTATATTTCAAAATAACCAGAAGAGGCTGGGCACGGTGGCTCATGCCTATAATCCCAGCACTTTGGGAGGCCAAGGAGGGAGGATTACTGGAAGTCAGGAGTTTGAGAACAGCCTGGACAACATAGTGAAACCCTGTCTCTACTAAAACTACGAAAATTAGCTGGGTGTGGTGGCGCACACCTGTAGTCCCAGCTACGTGGGAGGCTGAGGCAGGAGAATCACTGGAACTCACGAGGTGGAGGTTGCAGTGAGCCAAGATCACACCGTTGCACTCCAGCCTGGGCAACAGAGCAAGACTGTCTCGAAAATTAATACATAACTAGAAAATTTGAAATGTTCCCAACACAAAGAAATGACAAATGTTTTAGGTGATCGACATCCTAAATAGCTTAATTTGATCACATTGTATACATGTATTACCATATCACATGCATCTACCCCATAAATACACAATTATTATGTATTTTTTTTAAAAAAACTCTTAAAAGGCTATACACTCATCTGTTAACAGCAGTTACCTCTATGTGGTGGTATTTTGTTTGGTTTTCATTATTTTCATGTTAAACTTTTACTGATGTTTATTTACATTTTCCAAAATTTTATAACAAATTGTATTACTTTGTGAAGAGAAAAATATCCATTTCCATGACCTTCATGCTTTTTAAGGGCCTGCATACTTCCCACGTCATTTGCTTTTCCTATTAACCCTCCAAATTAGACAGAATAACATCGATTTCTTTTTTAATAAAAACAAAAAAAAAACATATCTAATGAAGTAAAGTGGTCTGTCCAAGTTCTCACGTAAATCATTACAGGAGTTGATACGAAAAACAAGGTATCTCAGTTTCCATTACAATTCTATTGCAACACTCCCTGTTTCATCTTGCGTTCCCCCTAGCTGGTAAGGAATATTCATACTCTTTATACTTTTCCTCCAAAATCAGCATGGCCAAAGAGGCTTCTCCACTAGGCACCAAACAGGGTCAACATTTCAAAGATCTGCCGTTCCCTTTGCTTTCACACCAGGAGTCTACTTGTTCCCCGATGAAGAGGAATATTAGTGACACCTAATAAATGAAGGTCACTGGGAAGGCCCCAGAAGTGATGCATGGCTAACAGCTGGTACTAACCCTGTTGGAACATGAAGTCTGGCTCCATTTCCATAAGCTGCTTTGTCATTCTTTAATTATTAGTTTTTACATGACAGAGAATTGATTCAACTGTCAGGGAACAAGAACTTCTCTCGACTCACAGGCCCAAAGATGTGCTGAGCTGCCTTTCCTAGCCCCACTCCCCATCCACAGTGACACCACTCCACCTAATGGAAAAAACAGCATCAGGGAAAGATCAAAATACCAGATCTAAGTGAACCACCTTGGATGGAATTTAGAAAAATAATTGTCACATCCCCATCCTCATTACCAGCACCAAATCTCTCAAAATCCTAGGAATAGCCTTATGCATCGTCTAGGAAATGGTAGCTTTCCTGTAAATTAGGGACATTATTTTAAACTGTACAGGTCATAAGGAATACTAGAATTCTGAGGATTATTTAAAAATGTAAAATATTTTTAGGGGACTGAGGACTTTACCAAACTCGCATGGCTTCCACATCAGCCAACTTCTTGGAGGGCACTTTCCTGATATGTGGCTGCATAGAGTGCTGTGTAGTTTAGCTACATGGAACGCTGGGCTCACTCACTTTTGGGCACCTGGAAAGACACTTCTGTGGGGTTTTCTGGGTTGTTTTTGTTTTTGTTTTTGTTTTTGCTTTGGGGTCATGTTACTATTTCTGGCCAATTGGCTGTGAGTGGCAGTGATGTGAGTCGTTTGCGGGCCAAAGCACTATCAACGAGACCCTCCATCTGCCCCACCTACATCACAGCCATGGATGTATTGAGATGGGGTGCCATGAGGTGCAAGCAGCACTTATCATTGAGCCACCCCTTGGAGGAATCTCCCAGACTGACAGCCAACATTAGCTTAAAAAAATAAACAAATGTTTGTGTTTTAAAGATACTTAAACCCTGCATTGATTGTCATAACGACACAACTAGCCTACCTTGACTCATGCAAGTGCATGCTCTAGGTCAGGCTCTGTGCTGGACACTTTGTGTCCATTATCTCACTTACACTTCAGAACAATCCGATGAGATGGAGTCCATGATGATTCCACTTCATTGATGAAGAAACACAGCAAGGTTCAGTAACTCATCCAAGATCACACAGCAACTAAATGATGGAAGCAGAATTAAAATCAAGGCTTGACGTCAAAACTTGCATCAGAACCACCATATTGCTACTGTGGAATAGATAAGAGAGAAAAAAAAGAAAGAAGCCAAAGCTGATCTATGTAATATAAAGCTCAATCAGGAGAAGGAGAGAAGAGAGAAAACAAGAGAACCTTAAGGACTGGGGTTGAGAGAGAAATTTGAGGATTAGAAGGAAAAGAAGTCACCTTTGAGAAAAGACCTAAGGCATCATCTCCCAAAATAACATTCGACGATTTAACTATACAAGAAGAAGTATCTCATCTCAGGGGTTAAAAAATACAGACACACACACACACACACACAAATGAAGAAATGAACTAGCAATTCTCTTAACTGAATTACATCTGCGTAAATGGAGAATATCACAATTACAAGGAATATGGAAAACCTTACCTATAAATGCTAAGAGCAATGGTTCATGCCTATAATCCCAGCACTTTGGGAGGCCAAGGCAGGTGGATCACTTGAGGCCAGGAGTTCAACACCAGCCTGGACAACATGGCAAAACCCCATCTCTACAAAAAATACGCAAATTAGCCAGGCATGTTGGTGCGCACCTGTAGTCCCAGCTGCTCTGGAGGCTGAGAGATGGCTGGAGCCGCGAAAGTGGAGGTTGCAGTGAGCTGAAATCACGCCACTGCACTCTAGCCTGGGTGACAGAATGAGACTTTGATTCAAAAAAAAAAAAAAAAAAATGCTAAGAACCATTACCTATTTTATCAGCTGTGAGAATGAGCCACTTTTCCCCACAAAATATTTCACTGCCAATGACTATCCAGATGCAAATCTTTATAGGACTTCAATAGAAATTTCAGAAAAGTTTTATTAATTTTTTGTTTAGAATGTAATCTGACTTATTGTCCCATCTGATGGTAAATTAAAGAACCCACAGCAATAATATTGAACCAGAGTGATCATGACATGCCTGAAGATGTCAATACATGTGTTGTACTTTTAAGAAATTCTTTTAAGCTGGCCGGGCGCAGTGGCTCATACCTGTACTCCCAGCACTTTGGGAGGCTGAGGTGGATGGATCACTTGAGGTCAGAAGTTTGAGACCACCCTGGTCAACATGGTGAAATCCTGTCTTTACTAAAAATACAAAAATTAGGTGGGTGTGGTAACACACACCTCTAATCCCAGCTACCTAGGAGGCTGAGGCAGAAGAATTACTTGAGCTCAGGAGGCAGAGGTTGCAGTGAGCTGAGATGGTGCCACTGCACTCCAGCCTGGGCAACAGAGTGATACTCTGTCTTCAAAAAAAAAAAAAAAAGAAAAAAGAAAATAATTATTGGCCGGGCACGGTGGCTCACGCCTGTAATCCCAGCATTTTGGGAGGCCGAGGTAGGCAGATCAGGAGGTCAGGAGATCGAGACCATCCTGGCTAACACAGTGAAGCCCTGTCTCCACTAAAAATACAAAAAATTAGCTGGGCATGGTGGCAGGCGCCTGTAGTCCCAGCTACTTGGGAGGCTGAGGCAGGAGAATGGTGTGAACCCGGGAGGTGGAGCTTGCAGTGAGCTCAGATCGTGCCACTGTACTCCAGCCTGGGTGACACTCAATCTCAAAAAAAAAGAAAAAAAAGGAAAATCAAGATGTTATTATAAATATACAGCCCCCAAAGTTAATAGAAACATGTATCTAAATCTAAAATTTCAATAAGCATGAAGATGATTCTTCAGTAAATATTCACATTTCCTAACGATGTTAGAAAATATCTACATATATACATACTTATGTGTATTTTATTATGCTTTAAGGAAATTCAATTGGAAGAATCAAATCAATATACCAAGTCTTAGTATCTTCAAAGTTTAACTCCTCCTGGAATACTGACCATGAAAAGACCTATTTTGACACAAAACTATGAGTCTGCTTTAGAATTTACGGAATTGTGTTTTAATTCCTTAACTTGTCACAGCTTCAGAATCCACTCACCCTCCCCTCCTGCATTTTCACTCCTGGTTTTAATTGCCTTCTCTTTCTGGCCTACAGTTTTCGTGCTTTTTTAGTCAGACTTGGGACTGAACTTCAGCAAAGGACAAAGCCTCCCACTAGAAGAGAAAGGGGTTAGCTGTGCCTCTAACCACATACATAAATGCCCTAAGGAATAAACAAATGAAAACTCAAAGTGGGCTGTCACTGATGAGACAGTTACAGAAGGCTATGTCCATTGTGTGCAAACACTCAAACTATTCCAAACTTCTTGATGTCTCACATATTGTTACCTCTTTTAAGCAACTGAAAGCACACACAAAAGATAAATATAGCAGGTTGGAGAAAATCCAGTAAAGAACAAAAACCCATCCATCCTCCTTTGCCACTTCTCTCCCGTACACGGTTGTCACTCTGATTTGATTATTCAGGGATTCAACCAGCGTTTATTCCCACCCTTTTGCAAATGCTCTTCCCCCAACTCCTCTTCCTACACAGATCTTATATATCCATCAGAGCCCAGTTCAAGTACCGCCCCCACCACGGAGCCCCAAGAAAGTTCAACACACTGGGGTCTTTCTTCCTCTTAATTTCCATTGCTCCAGTCTTCTATGACACGCTTAGAAATGCTTACAAAACAACCCCATCCTATGTGATTAGTCTCATTCCTCCACCAAGAGAGTACCCTTTTTTTTTCTTTTTCTTTTTTTTTTTAAGACAATCTCACTCTGTCGCCCAGGCTGGAGTGCAGTGGCATGATTTCAGCGACTGCAACCTCTGCCTATTCTCTGCCTATTGGGTTCAAGCTATTCTCCTGCCTCAGCCTCCAGAGTAGCTGGGATGACAGGCACGTACCACCATGCCTAATTTTTGTATTTTTAGTAAGACACGGTCTCCCCATGTTGGCCAGGCTAGTCTCAAACTCCTGACCTCAGGTGATGCAGCTGCCTCAGTCTCCCAAAGTGATGGGATTACAGGCTTCAGCCACCACACCCGGTTCAGAGTATTTCTTAGAGCCATCTCTTCTATGTCAATTTTATTCCCTAGCATAATATTGATCACATAGCAGGGGTTCAGTTTAAATACTTTGTTTGGATAATTTTGTGGAATAATGGAATATTGAAAATGGAAGGATGAAAGCAGAAATTTAAGGATTAAAATCCAGTTTCTTCGACACAGGCAAGTATCAATCTTAATTGTGACAAACCCACTGCTAATGACCTGATTAATGATTTAAGAACTCATAAATGAGTAAGTGCCACCACTTCTAGGAAGAGACAAAAGGTTCCAGACTTGAACTTTGGCAGTGACCTACTACCCTGCTCTATCATTCTCTAGAGCAATGTGGACTGGAAAAAGCAACTTAAAGTTCATGAATTACTTTACGAAGAGACTTGTATGGAAACAAGGGCTCCACAGTTGTAGTAATATTGATTCTCTAGAACATTTAGCTGTGGTAGTACTAGCTTTTGTCCATTAAGCAGCACCCAGTGCTGAGCAGGTCAGACAAAAATTCTGAGACCCCAACATTAATGCACTTTCATGAGAAAATTTGAAATTCAGTTTAGTTGAAGTTCAGTTCGGTTCCTCAAACACTGAAAAGAAGCTGAACATCTAATGTTATGGCAACAAGGAACTTAAAAATAGTAGACACTGTTGATAACTTTCTTCCTGTCCCTCCTCCACTGTTTAGCAAGGCATGTTGCTTGGGCAGAATTTCCCCCATCCCCAATATAAGCCAAACTGCATCAGCTCATCCCCCATCCCCCAACTCCCAACCCCTTGCTATAGTGATTCTGTTAGCTGTGGGCAAAAACTCTGTTCATCAGTTCATGGTAGTCCCTGGCTGTGATGACTGGTTTCAGTTAGTCCAATCAAAGTGAAAACAGAGCTTTTGTTTGATAGTTTTGGGAGAAGATCTCTGTCTGGAAAGTTCAGTGCTACGAACTGAATTGTATCCCTCCAAAATTCATGGTGGTATTTTGGAGATGGGGACTTTTGGAGTTAATTAGGTTTAGATGAGGTCATGAGGGTAGGGTCCCCATGATGGGATTAGTGCCCTTATAACAGAACTTGCTTCCTCTCTTCTTCACTCACATGCACCAAGGAAAGACCATTTGAGGGAACAGCAAGGTGCCATGTGCAACCAAAAGAGAGAGCCCTCACCACAACATCTACCCTGCTGGCACCCCGATCTTGGACTTCCAGCCTCCAGAACTGAAAAATAAATTCCAGTTGTTTCAACCACCCAGTCTGTGGTATTTTGTTGTTACAGCCCAAAGTGACTATGACATCTTGTATGTAGGTTGTATGTCGGTGTGAAGCCTGAAACAGGAACAGCCATTTATATCCTCTGAACAATACCAGCCCGAAGACAGAGCCTTCTAGAGAAGGGCAAGCTCCCAGGGAAACACAAACCATGCCCTAAAGATATCACACCTAGTCTCACTTTAAGTCTGGGTTTCTTTCACATGCAAATAAAATCTCCTCATTCGTAGAAATTATAAACGCATAAGAATAAATTCTAAAAGTGAATAAGGAAACACAAAAACAGATTAAATTTTGAAAGCAGGGAAATTGGTGGGTTTTCTCTTTTACTTCAAAATTGGATTAGCTTCATTAAGGGTTTACAGAGGATCAGGCATATGCATTATCTCTTTTTATCTCCATTTTGCAAAGAGAAAACAACAAATGTTTTATTATTGTTTGTTCTAAAAACAAAAACTTACACAACTGTAACTGAACTGTTAAAAAGACTAATTTATATGCTCCTGGAAACCATCCTCCTACAGAATGTAGCAGTACAAACGTTGCTTGGTACAAAAGAATTACTCTACAATACTTGAAAGGCAAGTGGACAATTTTTTTTTTTTTTGAGACAGAGTCTCACTCTGTTGCCCAGGCTGGAGTGCAGTGGGCGATACTGGCTCACTGCAATCTCTGCCTCCCGGGTTCCAGCAATTCTCCTGCCTCAGCCTCCTGAATAGCTGGGATTACAGGCGTGTGCCATGCCTAGGTCATTTTTTGTATTTTTAGTAGAGACAGGGTTTCACCGTGTTAGCCAGGATAGTCTTGATCTTCTGACGTCGTGATCCACCCACCTTGGCCTCCCAAAGTGCTGAGATTACAGGCATGAGCCACCACGCCTGGCCAAAAGTAGACAATCTTTTACCCAAATGAGTTTACAAATGAAAGGTAGCTGCAGCTGAACCCAACATAAAAATTATTTAATCTTGCCCTCTATTACGGTAGCACTAATATAGTTCATAGATAAGATGACCACAATACTAGGGACATAGTAAGGATTCAATAAATACTGAATTTTATGAATTCTTCATCTTTTGCAATGTGTCGTTCCACTAAAAGTGTTTATTCAAATGCTTCTATTGAAAGTTTCAGTTTGAACATGACAGCATGAAAAAGCTAGCAATTATAATTGACTGAACAATCCAGATCAAACTGGCATCTCATAACTTAAAATACTGTGCTATATAACTTCTGTTTTCCACTGTATATCCATTCTCCACCTTCTCCACCCTGCTAACCATTATGGACTCCATTGACAGCCTTCCAGTTGAGTTTGATCAATGCAAAAGCCAGATAACAGAAACAGAGAGACAAAGTCAGGACACTTATTCCAGTGACTTCTCCCCAGAAAGTGACCACAGACTGGCTGCCCCCTGTCATCCAGCTGTTCCATACAGCCTGGCCTATATCCAGATTCCAAGAGCCACTATCTCCACTGGCCCCTTCAGCCCTGGGGGTAGTAGTAACGGGCTCCCAAGTCACTTCACTGTCTGTAGCCCTAGCATACTGCACCATCACTTGCGATTCTGCTCTATACCTATATAAATAATCTCTTTATTAAATTCACTACAAATTATCCATTTATGATATAACATTTGATTCTGCCAGGACCACAACTGATTCTGTGATACAACTTGAGATCAGGAAAAATATAGGTGCTCTCTTAGCAAAATAAGACTTAAAAGTTACACAATTATGAGAGATATGTCTCAGGCTGACATAGTGACAAGGTATTAAGTCTTAGAGTAGAGACATCTAATTATTATTTAGATCACCATAGAAACCAAAAAGATTTTAAAAAATTAAGTCAATTTCCAGTTAAAAGCTACCTTGATTCTTTTCTCCCCTCCATCCTCCTCGTGATTCTATTTCCTCCCACCTAGAAGTGAAAATGAGTATGGGGGACAGAAAACTGATTTATACACAACTTTGGGCTGGGTGCGGTGGCTCACATCTGTAATCCCAGCACTTTGGGAGGCCAAGGCAGGCGGATCACCTGAAGTCAGGAGTCTGAGACCAGCCTGGCCAATCTCTTTATTAAATTCACTACAAATTATCCATTTATGGTATAATATTTGATTCTGCCAGGACCACAACTGATTCTGTGATACAACTTGAGATCAGGAATAATATAGGCTCTCTCTTAGCAAAATGAGACCTAAAAGTTATACAAGTATGAGAGATATGTCTCATGGTGAAACCCCATCTCTACGAAAAGTACAAAGATTAGCTGGGCGTGGTGGCAGGTGTCTGTAATCCCAGCTACTAGGGAGGCTGAGGCAGGAGAATCCCTTGGACCAGGGAGGCAGAGGTTGCAGTGAGCCAAGACTGCACCATTGCACTCCAGCCTGGGTAACAAGAGTGAAACTCTGTCTCTCTCTCCCTCTCTCTCTCTCTCTCTCTCTATATATATATATATATATCTTCCTAATTTCCATTGCTCCAATCTTCTGTCTTGAAAAAAATCTTCTGTCTCAAAAAAAACCTGTCTCAAAAAACTGTCTCAAAAAAATATATATATAGATATACACACACATATATACATATATATATATATATACATACACACATACAACTTTATAGACCAAAAGATGGAAGAATCTGGGGAAAAGCCAAAGCTTAGAAACTGAAAGGAAGTGGTAACCTCAGGGGAAGGGAAAGTACTCAAAAGAACCATCTCTGAGGTTAAAGGGCATAGACCATGAGAAAGAGAAGCTGTGTCTATGATGAACACCCACCACTGGCTGCAGGAGCCTCCATGTGGAGACGCCCTGATACCAAAGCATCATGGCTGGGTGTGCGGTTCCACCATACACTGTGCTGCTCAGCTGGAAAGCCACAGACAGCAACCCTGCTGAAGGCCTGGCCATTCAGGTCCTACACTCCCACGCCACATGTTGGTATGTTAGCTAGACCAGATGCTCGGCCCTACTTTTCATTTGAAAGTGTCATGGCCAGGCGCGGTGACTCACGCCTGTAATCCCAGCACTTTGGGAGGCCGAGGCAGGCGGATCACCTGAAGTCAGGAGATCGAGAGCATCCTGGCTAACACGATGAAACCCCGTCTCTACTAAAAATACAAAAAATTAGCCGGGGGTGGAGGCGGGTGCCTGTGGTTCCAGCTACTTGGGAGGCTGAGGCAAGAGAATGGCGTGAACCTGGGAGGCGGAGCTTGCAGTGAGCCGAGATCGCTCCACTGCACTCCAGCCTGGGGGACAGAGAAAGACTCTGTCTCAAAAAAAAAGAAAAAAGAAAAGAAAGAGTCATTTGGGTTATACCATAATAAAGAACAGATTGAACTCTTGTTGGGGTTCTGTGTGTGTGCCCCTCAGCTTACTTCCAATCAAAAGGCTAGCAAGATTCCTTCACCAGAGTAACAAACAGGGAAAGACGGCTGCCATCTAGCTGCCCAGCAATGTGGTTGGGGTCTGTGTGCATACGTAATTTGAATTGCTTGCCAACCTAAAAATCTAGATTGGCTGGGCGCGGTGGCTCACGCCTGTAATCCCAGCACTTTGGGAGGCCGAGGTGGGCGGTCACAAGGTCAGGAGTTCAAGACCAGCCTGGCCAACATGGCAAAACCCCATCTCTACTGAAAATACAAAAATTAGCCAGGTGTGGTGGTGCACGCCTGTAATCCCAGCTACTTAGGAGACTGAGGCAGGAGAATTGCTTGAACCCGGGAGGCAGAAGTTGCAGTGAGCCGAGATCGCGCCATTGCACTCCAGCCTGGGCAACAGGGCGAGACTCCATCTCAAAAACAAAACAAAACAAAACAAAAAAACTAGATCTCTTTCTTTTGAAAAAATTCATAACTGGCAACACTGGGTCATTTCCAAAAAGCCACATCACTGGGGCTTAGCACCAGCCTTACCCTTGAGACCAGGCCTGAATTCTCCAGTTGCCATAGTCTCCACCATCTGCATCACTGACATGTTTACCATCTGCCCCACTAACATGTTTTTTTGTTTGTCTTGTTTTGAGATGGAGTCTCACTCTGTCGCCCAGGCAGACAGGCCTGGAGGAAACGCCAGACTGGAGTGCAGTGACGCGATCTCGGCTGACTGCAATCTCCGCCTCCTAGGTTCAAGTGATTCTCCTGCCTCAGCCTCCCAAATAGTGGGGACCACAGGCATGCACTACCATGCCTGGCTAACTTTTGTATTTTTAGTAGAGACGGGGTTACACTATGTTGGCCAGTCTGGTCGTGAACTCCTAACCTCAGGTGATTCGCCCACCTTAGCCTCCCAAAGTACTGAGATTACAGGTGTAAGCCACCGCACCCACCCTCAGTGACACGTTAAGCACTGGTTTCCAGAACTACCTGAATGGGCAACCCTGGAAATTCAAATAATGAGTTATTTGATTTACCTCTTCTCCTTCAACAGGGAAGAACTACAAGACCCTGGTTTTTGGCTGATACAGAGACCTTAAAGCTTCACTTTAATAAGCAATGAAAATATTTAGACCCTCATGTGTTATAGAACCAAGCCGTGGTCCAGTCTACTCACCCTGTGTGATAAATCTACTAATATATATCTATACTAAGATTTTGCAGCAATAGAAAGAAAAACATTTGCTGAGTGCCAAGCAAGGAGGACTAAGTACCTAAATGCTCAAATCCTGGCCTCACCGATAGCTTGCAGGCAAGTGCTTACAAAAGCAGAAGCTACGGGCAATATTCTAAATCAATACACAAAGATTACACATTGGTTTAGGCCTAAATAGGCAGATTATCCTGAAGCACAGGCGTATTAGTAGTAGGCAGATTCAAAGCTTTGCTGGTTTGCAATTGGTTAAGGAAAAGAAACTTGGTTTTAAAATTTGGGGTTTGCAGAAAAATGTTAATTGGCTATGTGGGGAGGATGACTTTCTCCAAACCCTTCAGGAAGAAATTTACAATAAAGAATGTGGTCAAAGTTCAGTCTTCAATTCCCTTTTATCTGAGGTCTATGTGCACGTGGGGTCCCCCCATGGGGATCTCTGAAAGACAACTCAGGGACATGTGTTAAGATGTTGTCTTTAGTTTCTATTGGGAAAGGAAACGTCTCTGGAACTCTAACTTGCTTGGCTTTAGGCTACTCTTTCCTTCTAGTGTTTTTTTTTCTTTTTTTGAGACAGAGTCTCGCTCTGTCGCCCAGGCTGGAGTGCAGTGGCCAGATCTCAGCTCACTGCAAGCTCCGCTTCCCGGGTTTACGCCATTCTCCTGCCTCAACCTCCCAGGTAGATGGGACTATAGGCACCCGCCACCTCGCCCGGCTAGTTTTTTGTATTTTTTAGTAGAGACGGGGTTTCACTGTGTTAGCCAGGATGGTCTCGATCTCCTGACCTCGTGATCCGCCCATCTCGGCCTCCCGAAGTGCTGGGATTACAGGCTTGAACCACTGTGCCCGGCCCCCTTCTGGTTTAACAAATTACTTATTTACTTCTGGGGCTAGCTAGGCGCCTGGAATTTCCTTTGAAGGAACTCAGAATTGTCCTTTATTTCCATGTGTGGAGTCCACAGATCCCTAAAAAGGGGTTTTCTGTTCCATCTCACATGATTGAGGGATAATCTTCTTGATTATGAGAAGTGGCATCAGCTTTACTGTGACCTGATTAATAAACAGTCATTTTCCTGGGTCATAAGAAGACTGAAAGAAAAATGTGTTGTTTAGGTTGGGTGTGCTGGCCCATGCCTGTAATCTCAGCACTTTGGGAGGCTGAGGCAGGAGGATCCCTTGAGCTAAGGAGCTTGAGACCGGCCTAGAAAACATAGAGGGACCTCGTCTCCACTAAAAATAAAAAATGAATTAGCCCTGTGTGGTGACACATACCTGTGGTTCCAGCTACTTAGGAGGCTGAGGTGGAAGGATTGCTTGAGCCCAGGAAATCCAGGCTGCAGTGAGCCATGATCACACCACTGTACTCCAGCCTCAGTGACAGAGTGAGACTGTCTCAAAAGCAAAAAGAAAAAGGTGCTGTTTAAATTCCAATCTGCCTCCATCTCAGAATAAAATCTAGAGAATTCCAAAAACTCCTTAACTTTAAAGTGATACATTGTTTTGTTTTGTTCTGTATTGAAGTCAGACTGAGTCTCTGACCACATTCTCTCCATCTCACCCCTAATCCCATCCCCTTGAGAAGCTGAGAAAATGTGCCCTATACCCTCAGTTCAGTCACCTCTGGTTTGAGAGGCCCAGATTTGCCTGTCTGTGAAGCTTTACCTTGAGTTTCCACTGAGCCTCTGATGGCAATAGATGAGAAAATCAAGAGTTTTCCCATGTAACATGGAAATGGGTTGGAAGCCACCTTTTTGAAACTCTGTCCAGGGTGAACAGCTGCTTTTCATACTATCATGGTGAATAGAAAAATGCACAGCCTGATGAAAACTTGGTTAACTTCTCACCCAATAGCCTCGAAGGAGAGAGGAGAACATACATGTTTAACATTTCAATCAGGCTGACAGCAAGCACTGAAGGCTTGTTTGAGGGATAAGCCTAAGGCAAGGTAGAAAACTGGAATGGGAGAATGTCAGCTTGGCAAAAAGAACTACAAAGAAGTTGAAAGGCACTTTAGGAGATCAGGGGCTCAGTTTCTTAAATACTATTGACTGCTAGAGCTGAGTGGGACCTGAAATCTCATCCAACCCCTATTTAAAGGTCAGAAAATGGAGCCAAGAGCCATTAAATGGTTGAGGCTTCATGCTGTCTTGTTAACCTCTGTACTCCTGCACTCAGTCGAGTGCCTGGCACAAAATCGCAGTTGGTTGACTAAATGTTTGATTGAATGAATATATGACAAAACCTGAACTGAAACTCAGGACAAAGGTTTTATAGTCAATGATTCCCAACTCCACTCATCATCAGAATTGCCTATGGAAGCTTTTTAGAAAGATCCCTAGACCCTACCCCAGATCTCTTGAGTCAGAGTCTTCAGATAGGGGAGCCTGGTGAGGTTAGAAACCTCCTCCCATTCATCCTGATGATCGCCCAGATTTATAAAGCATTGCCCTGAATGATACTGCCTCTCAATACGTCACACATCTAAAACAGTTGGTATTTACCCTACCATACGAGATCACCACACACAGTGATCATCCCCTTCTGGAGAAGGGAATAAATGACCTCACACATCACCACTGAAAATTTTTCTAAACATAGTACATGATTATCAGGGCAGTTGCAACTTTTAAGTCAACTTGGAATCAAGGGTAAGTGCTGATTTTAAAGCAAAGGATTCCACGCACTAAAATGGCATGGGATTAATTATCAAGGAAAAAAATATATATGGATACACAGGACCTCATGACGAAGTTTTGTCACGCAGACTGATAATGAGACATCACATGGTCTATACAGACGGGTCCTGGTAGATGCTCTGGACAAGGATTCAGAAAATAACAACTACATTAGGGCTTCCTTTATTATGACAAATAGCGTATTTTTTATTCAAAGGAAAATAACTATATTTTTATGTCAGTAGTCAGTGTGTGTGGTTTGTTTTTTTTTTTTTTTTTTTTATTTATCCCCCATTACAAAGCTTTGTCTCACAGGAGGTCTGGCATTCATCATGAGCTTGTTCAGAGCTATCTGGGATCTCCTATGAACAAGAGAAAGAAGCTAAGTATAAGCCATAACAAATCAGAGGGTAATATGTTAACCAGACACCATTCTGAGAGTCATCCCAGAGATAAATGCATTTGTGTTCACAAGGTTCTTGAGCTCCAAGAAGAAAGACGTGCTGTGCATCCGGTCCTATTAGTAACTTGTTTGGTTTTCATTTATGCTTATACCCACAATAATAATTTAGAAAAAAAAAACTAAGCAGTCTGATTCATTCACTCACTTTATGTAGGGAAAGTGAATATGGGGCCTTGTCACTTTTTTAAAAGTCTATATTCATTTCTTTAAATAAAAGGGTAGAGGGGAGAAAGCCAAATAAAATTGCTTTTCATCCTTGCTTAAACCCAAGTCTCTACCCTCTTGTAATTAGTACATTCCAAAAGGCAAGTCTGCAGGCAGAAAGGAATTGCTCTGTCCTGGAGGCACCATCAATAATGCCTCATA
Organism: Piliocolobus tephrosceles; assembly: GCF_002776525.5. Lineage (NCBI taxonomy): Eukaryota > Metazoa > Chordata > Mammalia > Primates > Cercopithecidae > Piliocolobus > Piliocolobus tephrosceles. Next base: position 92,303,379 of record NC_045447.1, on the reverse strand, counting down.
TTCCCGACACCTGTGTCTCTGTAATGGCCTCTGCCTACTATGAGAACTCTGCAAAGTCCAAACACAAGTTTTTAAATTATCCAGCCCCCTCAACTCCTGAAGGAAAGGGAGGAAAAAAGTAAGGGACTGGGAGAGACTATAGTGGAGAGGATAGCGCTAAAACAGAAACACAAACCAATAAACACAAGTAAGTTCGGAGTCAGAGCCACCACGGAATCTTAAACCAGGCCCGTTGTGTTTTGATCTTGCAGAAGCACATATGGTCCTCCATTAGCAGGTCTCAGAGCAGTGGGCACCGTTACCATACCATATGCGCTGATCGCAGCAACATGGCTGATTTATGTTAGTGAGTGCAAGGTTTTTTCTTTGTATTTCATCTCCTTGTTATTTCAGGAGAAATGTAAGGGTAGATTTATTCTGCCATTACAAAGAGGCTTCCTAGAGTTTGTTTAAAGTTGACACTTTCCAGTAGAGTGAAGCAGATCTGTTTCCTACAAAAATTTGGTGAAAGCTGGATGTTCCTTCTCCCTCTCCCCCTTCAAATAAAAGCAGATTTACCCTCATCCCTACACACATTCATCCTATAATCATGGACAACTAGACAATGCAAGAATATTGTAAAGAGTCACTCTAAGTTTGATATTCACATGCGGCCTCTCCTCTGTAAATATCATACTTATAATCTCTCTCTTACTGGGATATTTGCATGTGACCTCTCCTCTGTGGCTCTCTCCTCCTTCTCTACTCCTTTTCTCACCCCAAGGAGTAAATCTGGCCAGGGTTGAGGGGTTGCACAAAGGAAATCAGAAAAATCTCAGAGATATCTCCTTAGCAGTATCTAAGATCCTTCCCACTTTGGCCAATAATTTCCCAGTAGTACAATCAAAATGGGTCAAAAGGAAGATGAAAGCCATGAGTGAGGCAGGGTTTGGCCAATGCTAGCACACAAAGATAAAGGATATTGCTTGTGAAATGTGCAAACAAGATGTCAAGAGCTGCCGCCACGTGCCCCACAGGGTTCAGTCACCTCTGCTCTGAGCTTAGAAACTGATTCATCTTGGGTGACTCTGTGCCTGAGTTCCACTTGTGTCATGCCTTATATCTGAAGCCTAGCCAACCAGCACACTCCTACAGTACCTAACAGCATAAAACTTCACTGCCCTCCAATGCACTACTCCAAAATCCCCTTTCATTAGCAAATCTCCAGGAGGGAAGCATTCTAATAACTAACTGAACCCCAAGGTTTGAGTGACTAACAGCCATTCTAAAGCTAGCCTCCGTTTCAAAGTGGACAGTCAGTAATAAGAATGGATTTCTAATTGATAAAAGGCCAAAGGTGAGACAAAAGGGAAAGAATCTTTTTAGGCATTGTGGGAAAGACTCATATTTTTAGACTATGGTATAAATTTTATCAGACTGTCTTCACCTCCTAGAAATACCCCCACCTACCTCTCTCTTTTCCTTACTACCCTTTTCTAAAAGCTCAGGAATGGGATGCAGCTCTGAATTAGCAGCAAAGTCAACAGTGATGATCACTCCTTTTGAGGAGTCTTTGTTTAGCTCATTGCCTTACAACAGAAAACAGCCTTCCCTTTCCCTCATCTACCTCTCTTTGAAATTGGGGAAGTTACTTAAAGAATCATTGTTTTTCAAGTCACCACCAAAACTTTTACTGAAAACATAATGTATAGCTGTAGGGGTATTTGTTTTATTTCAAGTCAGAACTGAAGCCTAGATGTTGATTTTGTTGCAATAAGATTGTGGTTTTATTTAAAGGGTGCCAAAAATGACTACTTTTTTTAGCTTTGTGCTTTTTGGGGTTTCAATTAAAATCTGCATTAGGAAACTTATCCAAAGGATGTTAAGAAATATTATATGGAATCTTCTGTCTTAATCTGGCCTAGGTTTTTTTAACTCTGACCCTTTGATTGCTACATTCTGAACCCACCTCTTTTATATAACAAGTATCCTGCAAAGCAAATAAAGTATTTAAAAACACGTGTTGTGAAGAGGTTACAATAACAGCTTTAGATTCAGACTCAAATTCAATATTGAGCTATGTCACTTGATATCTGTGTGATTTAGAGTGGTTACTAACACTCTAAGTTTTAGTTTTTTCCTCTGTAAATTGTGTTTACTAACACCTATGTTAGTTGTTGTATTACAACATTCAGAGTTGTTGTATCTCAGAAATGTATGAGAGGATTCAATGAGATAAAGTCTGAAGACACTTAGCAAAGTAACCAGCACATCTGGAGTGCTCAGTATAAATTAATTGTTGTAGGGGGGCTGGGATTTTAACTATTGACACAGCCCATTCTCCCAACATTGAATTCCACTAGTATAGAGAAAAGCATCGTGGCTTCTCTTTGTCCCTCACCACAGGACCATGCACAGAGTGGATATACAATATATACTTGCCAAATTGAGTAACCAGCACAGTGGACAGTTAACTAAGTCATTCAACAAGTTCCTGTCAGGCACCCGTTGCAGGGAATATCTTAACTCAGGACATACTTAGGATATAAAGCTGCGATGAAAGGAGAAGCTCTCTGCCTCTGTCGAAGTTACATTTTAGTGGTGAGAGGCAGATAAACAAAAAGTAAACTAATAGATGATATATTTCAAATGATGTGGCAATATGAACTATTATTTGTTACAGAGAATTATAGAATGGAGAATGACTTGGGGTGGGGAGCAACTTAATGTAGATTCATTTAAGAAATCAACTTTGAAGAAGTGATGTTACATCTGAAAACTAGATGTTAAAAAGGGTTTATAACCAATCCCAGCACTTTGGGAGACCGAGGCGGGTGGATCACGAGGTCAGGAGTTCGAGACCAGCCTGACCAACATGGTGAAACCCTGTCTCTACTAAAAATACAAACATTAACCAGGTGTGGTGGCACACGCTTGTAATCCCAGCTACTCAGGAGACAGAGGCAGGAGAATCGCTTGAAGCCAGGAGGCAGAGGTTGTAGTGAGTGGAGATCACGCCGTTGCACTCCAACATGGGCAACAGTGAGACTGCATCTCAAACAAAAACCCCAAAGGAAAAAAAGGGGTTAACCATCTAGGGGGAGAGGGTCCTGGGCAGCAAGTATATAAACTCAGTCAGGTACAAGCTTTTAGTATTTGAATACCAGAAAAGCTACAAGTATGACTAAAGCAGAGTGAGTAAGATGGTAGGGGATGGGCTGGGGACTGGCAAGCAGAACCAACAACAGAGGCTAAAGTAAGCTAGGGTAAATAGTTTGGATTTTCTTCTAATTATGATAAGAAGGCATCAGAAGGTTTTAAATAGCTTCTCAGAAAAGATGCCTGCTTGGTGCACGATTATGTGATGGAACAAATGAGGCTATTCTGGCTCCTGCATAATTATTTCATGCTAATATAACATGCAAGATTGTCAAAGCAACCAGGTACCTCTGTGGCTGACATTCAGAGTTGTTGTATCTCAGAAATGTATTGCCTCAGTTAGAAAGAAAAAGAAAATCAGAACTTGCTTGTAATTCTAGAGAACAGAAAATTAGATCAAACCTATCAATTCATTCAATGGAAGAAGGCTATAAAGATTTAAGGGGGTGAGGTGGGAATCTTGTGTTGAATCCCAAATGTTGTCTGAATCAGAAAAATTATAAAATCTTACCTCTATAAGCAACTGCTTTTCTCTCCTTTCTATTAGATTTCAAATACCATATTTATTAGCATTTATACCCTAATCTCCAGGAAGGTAATATAAGCCTCAATAACTCAGAAAAATTCCTGGGAGAGGGAATGTGCCATAACAATGCCAGATCATTCGGTTTATGATCAGGAAAACAGAAGCCATTCTACATATTTCAAACAGAAGAATTGCATACAGGAAACAGAAAAATCTGTCTGGGTGGGGTGGCTCACGCCTGTAATCCCAGCACTTTGGGAGGCCCAGGAGGGCAGATCACCTGAGGTCAGGAGTTTGATACCAGCCTAACCAACATGGTGAAACTCCGTCTCTACTAAAAATGCAAAATACACCTGTAATCCCAGCTCCTCAGGAGGCTGAGGCAGGAGAATTGCTTGAACCTGGAAGGCGAGGTTGCAGTGAGCCGAGATCATGCCACTGCACTTCATCCTGGGTGACAGTGAGACTCCATCTCAAAAAAACAAACAAAAACAAACCAACAAACAAAAAAGCAAATAGAAAAATCTGGGAAGAGCAGGCAGATGAAAATGGAAAAAGGTGAACTTAGCCAGAAGCTAGCAATTGCAGGAAGCTGCTCCCATACCCAGAACTGGAGGAACAAAAGGGGACATGTAACTTAGAATCCATGATCTCTATGCCACTGAGGTTGGAAAGCACCCATTGCTGGTGCTGTTGGAACCATAGCCATGATTGCTTTGCAGGAAGTCTGGAGCCTAAAGTTGCCCAAAGCAGTAATCGTTGCTACTGGAGCCAAAGTCCACAGGTGCTTGGTGGCTTCTAGGGCATGTGCTCCCCGGGCAGGAAGCCAGGAGTCTAGACTTGCCTTCCATCACTGCTGCTTCTGCTGCACTTACTTCCAGAAGCACCAAAAATATCTTCATCCTTCCTCCTGCCTCCTAATCTCCTGCCAGTGCCTCCCATTTGCAGAAGATAGTTAGAAGCTATCTGGCAAGAATGTTTCAGAAATGTAGTTTGCAGTCTTCTAACCTCTACCCCAAACCCACCCCCAGGAACACACAGAAGAGTACAAAAGGACAGGAAAGGAGCCAAGAGCCAACAGACAAAGAGCACATCTTTCCTCAGATTTCTACTGTTAGAAGTCTTAGGAAACCGGTAAGCATGGTGGCTCATGTCTATAATCCCAGCACTTTGGGAGGCCAAAGTGGGAAGATCACTTGAGTCCTGGAGTTCAAGACCAAACTGGGCAACTTTGTGAGATCCCATCTCCATAAAAAATTTTAAAAAATAAATTAGCTGGGCATGGTGGCGCATGCCTGTAGTCCCAGCTACTTGAGTGGCCAAGGTGGGAGGATTGCTTGAGCTTGGGAGGTTGAGACTGCAGTGAACCATGATTCTGCATACTGCACTCCAACCTGGGTGGCAGAGCTGAAAAAATAAAAAGCAGCAGCAGTGGCAAACCAAGGTAAATAAAAGCTGCCTGAGAGACAATCTGAACACCCAAGGAAGCAGGAACGGAAGCTCATGATACAAGCAACAACTTTAGTGCTTCTTGAGCATCCCAACATCGTCTTAAGCTACCTTTCTTTACCAGCCAATCTATTGTCAAGAAACCAAACAAGCCTCATTCACTGTAAAGTGTAAGTGATGGATAATGGCTTCATGAACAACCGATATGGTAGACAAAAGAAATTTAGAAGTGACATCAACCAGTCATTTTTAATAAATAATTAAGATGTTCTATATGCAGGAAAACAAAATCCTGTGCTTTAGTACATGTAATCTAAAGAAGGAAATACATGGTTCAAATAAATGTCGTGTGGAAGATATATAAGAGATAAGTACAAACAATAGTAGTGTGAAAACTGATCTAAAGCAGAGTTTATCAAACTGAGCACTACTGGAATTTTAGACCAGATAATTCTTTGTTGTGAGGTGCTGTTGTGGACACTGGAGGATGTTTAGCAGCATCCCTGGCCATGAGCACCCCCAACTTTTCACAACCAAAAATTTTCCCAGACATTGCCAAATGTCTCCCAAGGAGCAAGATCTAAAGTATCTTAAAGAAACTTAAGCTGAGAATTAACATATAGGTAGGAATTGCCTAACAAAAGAGAAAGACAGGGATTCTAGGCAGAGAAATTACATGCAAAGGTATAAAGGCCTAAGAAAGCAATGGAGCTCCATGGAGTCTAGAGTATGAGGAGGATAAAGGGCCGGCGGCGGCAAGGGGGAGGGGGGCTGTGAATCTTGAAGGCAGAAAGTATGTAGTATACCAGAGTAAAAGTTTAAACTTTAATCTTTAGGCAATGGAAAATCATCGAAGGATTTTGAATAAGGCAATGATTTATTCAAATGTGTGTTTTGGAGGCACTTCTTTAGTGGCTATGGAAATAACAGAGTAAGAGTAGAGGAGATTAAAAGAAGGGAAACCCAGTTTCCTAACTAGTTGCCATTATTATGACCAGATAATGAGGATCAATATGAAGGCCATGAAGGCAAGATGAGATACTTAAGGAGAGGAAATCAATAAAATTTAGTGATTATGTGAACATGGAAGGCAAAGAAAAGGAAGAATGCAAGAATTGCAGATTGCAGGCTGGAAACAGGAGTAAATGGAGCAGGCTAAGAAGTGGGTCGTCCTTTGGATACCTCAAGTTTGAGTTGCCTATAAGACATCCAGGTAAAGATACCTACTGGGTAACCTTACATGTGTGTAAACATATGTGTGTATGTACATATATGTCTATGTGTTCATATAAACTTGTTAGCAGAGACTTGGGCTAGATTTGAGAGTCTTCACAAGAGGCAGCAACTGACACATCCTTGAATTACATCATGGAGGGAGAAGAGAAAACAGATTTCAGGGGAACATTAACATTTGGGAAAGGGAGAGGTCAGAGAAAAATAAAAACTCCAAAATAATTCTGTAAAGAAACATGTTACCAAACCCAATGGAAATCCAGTCAACCGCCACAGTAAAACCGAACATCCACACTGAGGTTTTGCAGAGAGAAAAAGGAGAATTTACAAGGCACCAAGCAAGCAGTGGGTAGCTCATGCTGTAGACCCAACTTCAGTGACGGCTTACAGAAAATAAAATAAAATAAAATAAAATTCTGTCCTTTAGTTCACATAGTCTAAACAGGGAAGTGCGGGGTTCAAATAAAGCGCCATGTGGAAGATATGTAAGAGGTAAGTACAAAAGAATAGTAGTATCAAAACTGATCTAAAGCAGAGTTTATCAAACTCAGCACTATTGACATTTTAGACCAGATAATGGTCTAAAGGCAGGGGTAAATTTCAGGAAAGCAGAAGTTACAGACAAAATCATAAATCAACAATATGAAGGTTACACATTGGTTTGGCCTAGCAAGGCAGGCTATCGTGAAGCAGGGACGTACAGGTGATAGGTGGATTTAAAGACTCTGATTTGTAATTGGTTAAGGAAGTGAAGCTTTGTCTAAAATGTGGGGTTGGCAGAAAAAAAACTATTATTGTCTGGACTGTGGGCATGACTTTCCCAGGCCCCTCAGAAAGAAATTTAGAACAAAGAATGGTGACCAGAGGTCAGGTCATCCCTTAGTTTTCCCGTATCTGAGGTCTATGTGCCAGTGGATTCATTTGGTGGGGTCTGGGTTTCTGAAAAACTTCTTCTTAGTTTGCTCATTTACTTCTCAGGGCTTGCTAGGTAACTGGAATTTCCCTTGAAGGAACTCAAGGTTTTCCTTTACTTCCATGCTTGGGAAGCCTGGCAAGCCCCTAAGAAGCATGGATCCCTGCTCCATCTCAAAGAGATAAAAAAAAGTAAGATGTGATCAGAATGTTTGTGTTTCCCTAAAATTCATATGCTGAAACCTAACCCCCAAGGTGATGTTAAATAGTAAAGCCTACAGGAGGTGATAGCCTCATAAGGGTAGAGTAAAAAGAGGCTTGAGGGAGTTTTGTTTGCCCTTTCCACCATATAAGGATGAATTAAGAAGAGAACATCTATGATCTGGCCCTCACCAGAGTGCTAGTGCCTTAATTTTAGACTTCTCAGCCTCCAGAGCTGTAAGAAATAAATTTCAGTTACTTATAAGCTACCCAGTTTATGGTATTTTGCATGGCAGTGCAAATGGACTAAGACATAAGAGATGATAGAATAACAGCAGCTAAAGAGAGAAAGAGGAGACCATTTAAGAGGGAAGGAATAGTCAATGGTACAAAGAAACCAAGCAAGGTAAGAGCTGAATACTGGCCCTTTGATAGAGTGATCAGGAGCTTCTGAGAACCTTTGCCAAGGCAGTGTCAGGAAGGTCCAAGAATCTGATTGCAACAAGCAGGGGAGTCAAGCAGACAAGTCTTTCAAGAATCATAGCACTGTTATTATTTCAATGACAAGATCAAGCATGTTTATCAGCTAAGAGAATGGACCCAGAGAAGGGGTGATTAATAGTAGTATGTCCTTCAGGAAAAGTTAGTGGAAATGAGGGATGTAGTTGGTGGAAGGGACTTATCGAAAAAGAGATAAAGACATCTATACACAAAGAGGAGTTTGAAGTAGGTGTGTGCACATTACAGAAGATGTTCATGCCTCTGAGAAGTAGAAGGCAAGGCCATCTGCTAAGAATTAGATCAAATAAAGTCCTTTGATGGGAAAAGCTAGGTTGGGCACTCCAGAAGAGAATAAATATGTCTAATAACTATCACTGGAAATTGGAGAGAACTCAAACACAGAGAAAGCTGACCAGGTAGCCTTGAGGATGCGGTTGAGATCTGAACTCTTTTGTAGTGGGACCACTCTGGGGATGTGTAATTTTTCTGGGCTGCACTCAGCAGTTCAACTAAAGATGAAAGGAGAGGCAGAGATTGCTCATGTTTGGGGTTTTGCAGGAGAATTGTGGCAGAAGGTCCAAGTAGTGGGGAACTCAGATTGTTGGTGAGAAACCAACTGACTGGATCAGGTGGGGGTGGGAAAAGAGAAGTCCAGAGGACTATGACAGGGAACTGGTGATGGATCATTTGGTGACACAGAAGTTGACTACAAATGGCCACAGGCTCTGACACCTCCTATTTGCAAGCATCTGCTCCACCTCTTGAGCCTGAGTGGACTCTGACTGCATTGTTTAATAGAGTATGGTGGAAAAGAAATGATGCCATGGGAGCTTTTAGGTCAGGTCTTCAGACACTGGCAGCTTCTACTCTTGGTCTTTGGAAAATCCACTCTTGAAGCCTGAGCAGTCATGTTAGAAGGTCACCTACGCTGCCAGAAAGAATACAGAGGGGAAGAAGAGCCCCCACGGAGCCATGCAGTCAGCCAGTCCACAGAGGCACTGGGCATGTGAGCAAAACCAACCTGGACCCTCCACACCAGATGAGCACCACTGAGCAACCCAGTCCCTGCAACATGGAGCAGTGGAGCCCAGCCCGAATTCCAGACTCACAGAACTGTGATGGAAAATGATGGGAAGTTGTGTTCTGGGTTGAGCTGGAGACTCCAGAAATGAGGCTTTCCCAAGTTTCACGTGGGCCAGGGTCTCGCCATGGTGGTGGACTATCAAAGCAGGTAGTGATAAAGATCTTGGCTGTTATTAATGTGTGGGAGAAAAATTATTACTGAAAGGCTGGGATGGGGTGGGGGTGATTTACTCAGGATCAAATTATTGCTAATCATTCCTGGCTGTTGTTATTCTGAATTTCAAAAAAGGCATGCAAGTGGGGAAATGACTCACCAGCAGTTACCTCAGCTGCCACTGTGATGCCTGGTGACACATAATTAGAAAACAAATGACAGATTAGTTTAATAATATTCATTAGCAACTAATGAAACTGACAGTGTTTCCTATTGAAAGCAGGTTGGGTTGTTAGTTGATTTTAAGCAAATTATGCTCCACCCCCTGCACTGTCCCTCCCCCAACTGCCTTTCAGCTAAATGAGAGGTTGGAGGTAGAGTGAGGAGAGGATTGTAAATGGGTCATAAAATGGCATCAAGAGTGAGATGGTTGAGGGGACAGAGAGAATAAGAAGACAAAATCAGAATGGGAGGGAAGAGGTTCCTGGGATCCAGAGGGGAGGAAAGAGAAAGAAAGGGCTGAGCTTAAACTTTTGTTCCCAGATATCTTTAGACATCTAACTGCCCTCAAAAGCAAATTTCCATTTGCCTCTGGGAGGAAATGGTTAAATGGAGAAAAATCAGTGCTTGCTTTCAGGCATTGTTATTTTCTTTTTCCTTAAAAAAAAAAAAAAAAAAAAAAATTCTAAGAATTTTAACGATATGCAGAAATCATAGCTGTCTTGCTGAATCGCTGTAGGACTGACCCCCCTTGACAGTTCTTAAATTATTCAGCTATCAAGGGCCTGCTAAACATTAAATTAAGCATCCTCTCTCCCCTGTCCTAAACCATTAAGTTATGCAAATGCACAGATAATGGGGCATATGACAGCTGGAGGCATTAATCACGCAGCTCTGTGTCTGGGCTGTTGTTATGTAGAAACTGCATCTGCCAACAGACCGAGCAGCCACAATTAGATCTCACTTAATGGAATGAGGAGCTGCTACCTAGCCCTCCACACTCGTGTTAGGTTGTAGACCTGGGAGTGAATAAGGCACTTGGGAGATCTCACTGCTCTCATTCTTTCTCTCCCCCCACCCTCTCTTTTAATACCTGCTCCTCCAATTGAAATGAAAAATTACCTGTAATTGTTATCATTTGCAAACAAAACCTGTCAGAAGGCAAACCTGCTGTTTACAATGGATGTTTTTGTTGTTCCCCGGGAAGGTTCTTAAGGGAATTTCCTTCATTTGTTTTTTTTAACTAATTCTCCATCTTTGAGGGGAGGCTCAGGGCTGGGTAGTGGGAAGAAGCAAACAAACAGATTTCCCATTACAGCCTCCAAATTGCTGCCTTGAAGACGCAGACTGACTCACCCTGAAAGGCCGCTGGAGTACTCGTCAGCTTACCTGGAGTTCATTTGTGGCTGCTTTGCTTCCACCAAGATAATTGCAAAAGAAAGCAAGGCAGGCAGAGCCAAAGCTTAAGCTACCAGCCTGTCCCCCACAGGAAGCCATGAATTATACCCGCTGTGGAGACATCCCAATCATCTTCCAAAGAACTTCTGCTTCCTCATGATTTAACACACTCAATTTGTAGCTTATGTATATTTTAAAATTCAAGTTGTTAAGCATTTGCACAGTGGTCTACTGTTTTGTATTTTATGTTTTTTTCAATTTTACTTGATTAGGATATGAAGACAACAGAGATAGCTTTCAGGAGTACATGATTTGCTAACAGTTGCCATCTGTATGGGACATAAGTTGCTGTATCTTTTTGAATACCAAAACACTGGTTTCCAAATGGTTTCTCAAGAACAGTGCTCTATGGTTCCACACAGTACTTATGGGTAGAGAGGGGACCCCATGTAGAAGTGGATCGTGATCAAGACCTTCCCAACCCCAAACAACAAGAACGCTGTTTTTCACACAAAAGCTCAGTATGTGAAACAGTTAGAAGGAACAAAAAAGTTCTGTTTCTAAAGTCATTTCGAAACCACTGTTCTCAAATGAGGTTAAGGAGACATGCAGACTTGGTCTCTGGTGACATGCAATCTCAAATCTGCTCTCCCTGCTTGCTAAAAATAGCATCATCCAAATGGCTAACAATCAATAGCACTGTTTTTGCTCCTCCCATCAAAAGTTCTCCAACACTTTTAGAAAGTCTACATACATTCATGAGCAAGAAACCAAGTGTAGAGAGGAGAGGTGATGATGTGCTAATAATTGAAGCCAGCCTGCCCTCCCTTCCCCGCTAATCCCACTAACTACCATTTCAGGCCAATTAGCTCCAAGCTGGGTCAGTGCTCCCTGAATGTAGGCCTCACCTCTGACCTTGAAAATGCTTGCATAGTGAGAGCGAGCAGGCCAGCTCATGGAAATGTGTAATTACTACCGGGGGAGGAAACTCATGAAAAGGTTTATCTGGTTAGGTTTAGTAAAGTCAACTCAAGCATATACAGGACACGGGGTGCCCCTTCCCAGACTTCCAAGCCTGGCCATACTGTCTTTCTTTAAACCTTCAAACAGTTTCTTCCTACTAAGGCCCTTTCAGAGCCTGAATAAATCCAGTTACAAGATGACCTAACTCAGTCTCAGGTCCTTGTTTCATCTGGAACAAGATCTCAATTGCTATGGGATTGGTTTCTTGGATTTGAGATGGAGCAAGGAGCCCATCTTAAGGGCCTGCTACCCAGCCCCCCAAACATGGAAATATAGGGAAGTCTTGAGTTCCTTCAGGGGAAATTTCAGGCACTTAGCTAGCCCTGAGAAGTAAGCAAGCAACTTGATAAACAAGAAGGTAATAGTAGACTGAAACAATAGCCAAGGAATTAAGAGTAAGGAGATGTTTGATTCCCCTACAGAAACTAAAAATAACATCTTAACATACGTCTGAGTTATTTTTCAGAAACTCGGACCCCACCCAAACATATCCACCAGCACATAGACCTCAGGTAAGTGGGAACTGAGGGTTGTGCTCTGACCACAGTTCATTGTTCTAAGTTTCTTCCTGAGGTGCCTGGAGAAAGTCAAACTCACGAGAAGTAACATTCCTTTCTGCTGACCCTGCTTTTTGTCTGCTGCACAGACCAAACCAGTTCATTGAGACTGTGGTATTGCAGTAAAGGAAGAGTTTAATAAACGTGAGGGCGGCCACACAGAAGATGGAGTTATGACTTAAATCTCCCCAAAGGCTCAGAGGTTAGGGTTTTTTGAGGATAGTTTAGTGGGCAGGGGACTAGAGAATGGGTGCTGTTGATTGGTTGGGGATGCAATCATAGGGGTGTAGCAAACAATCCTTGTGCAGTGAGTCCACGTTTGGGTGGGGGCCACAGGACTAGTTAAGTCATGGGTCATGAGTCCAGGTGGGCTCAGGCTGAAAAGCATCATGAAAGACCAATCTCAGGTTCTACAATACTGATGTTATCTACAGGAGCAACTGGGGAAGTCACAAATCTTGTGACTCTGACCACATGACTCCTGAGCAGTAAGGGATTATAGAAACTATGCCTACATTTTAGCAGAATCCAGGACACTGTCATAATCCTAATCTCAGGGCTTCTCATTAGTTTTTGGTCTCTGAGCAAGGAGGGAGTTAGTTTTAGGGAGGGACTATTATGCTTGCTGTCAAGTTAAACTATAAACTAAATCTCCATGGCTAGGTTGGCCTATGCCCAAAAGTGAACAAAAACAGACAGCCCATAAGTCTAGAAGCAAGAAAGAGTCAGCCACAAATCTGAGTGCTCCAAATGCAACCCTGTGTAACCCTTCTCTGCCTAAAAATTGTAGGAGAGTAATAATAACCCCCACAGGTTTGTAGTGAGAATGAATCTCTGTATCAAAAGACAGATTAACAAGAGAAAAACAAACATAAATTTATTAACATATACATGGGAGACACCCAGAGGATGAATAGTTCTCAAAGAGGTGGCTTTGAATTCCAACTTTTATCACTTCAACAAAGAACAGTTTTTAGAGAAATAACAAGACAAAGGAAAAGTACTATAAATCAAAAACAAAATCATAAGCACTTCCAAACAACCAAACAGATCACCTCTTGACCAAGACAACCCCAGAGAAACCTGGAAAACTGAATTTCTGGCCATGTCAGGAAGGGAAATAGGACATGCTTTGTGATATCCCATCCCTTTTGGAGTCTAGGCACAACTGACCAGCATGAATGTGTGAGCCCTGAAAATTTGAGACAGGTCTCAGTTAATTGAGAAAGTTTATTTTGCCCAGGTTGAGGATACACACCTGTGACACAGTCTCAGGAAGTCCTGAGGACATGTGCTCAAGGCGGTCAGGGCACAACTTAGTTTTATACATTTTAGGGAGGCATGAGACATCAATCAATATAGTGTAAGAAGTATATTGGTTCGGTCTGGAAAGGCGGGACGACTTGAAGCAAAGGCAGAAGACTCAAAGCAGGGATGGGGATTCCAGGTCAAAGATAGGTGAGGGACAAATGGTTGCATTCTTTTGAGTTTGATTAGCCTTTCCAAAGGAGGCAATATGCATCTATCTCAGTGAGCAGAGGGATGACTTTAAATAGAATGGGTGGCAGGTTTGCCCTGAGCAGTTCCCAGCATGAAGGGGACCAAGATATTTCTCTTTCACAAATGTTAAAATAGAGATCATAAGACTGACAAAACAGACTCTGTAGTAATAAGATACCAAATTACAAACAAGACCTAAGGCCATGCAAGGCAAGGTGTGAAGTCACACCCCACAAACCATAAAATCTCATTAAAAGGCGTTCTGTAACCTGATATGTGGCTTACTTTCTAACCTGACTCTGATATAGCATGACAGATCTGTCACATGACAGCAGACTCTGAAGGAAATAATTTTTTACCTCAAAATATATTTCTCTGACATATTTTGAAATGGCCCTACGAAGCCATCTTCTGTGGGGAAAATTTGCACCTGGAGAGAGTCTCCCTTATTGCAGCCAGGCCTTTTCTTCTAGGCCTTTCTTGGCCTTTCTTGGATCTAGGAGAGATTAAGAGTCTGATGCCTTTAAAGCTCTGATAAGAGACATTTACAATCTATTCTCCCTGAGGGCTGCTACCTAGGAGGCTTCATCTACATAACAAGAACCTTGGCCTCCACAACCCCTTTATCTTAATTCAAGAATTCTTTCTACAGATAGCTCAACTCTCTTAACCAATTGTCAACTAAATCCCTAAAACCCACCTATGACTTGCAAGCCCCCACTTTGAGATTCCCACCTTTTCAGGCTGAAAAAGTGTGTACCTTGCATGTATTGATTTGTGTCTTTGCCTGTAACTCCTGCCTATGCACATTGTGTAAAACCAAACTGATCTACCCACCTCAGGACCACTTAACTCAAGGCTTCTTGGGTTTGTGTTTTCTCCAGTCTGTGATCACTCATATTGGTGCTCAAAAAACCTCTTTAAAATATATTACAAAATTTGGCTTTTCCATTAATAGTACTTTGAGTGTCTCTGGGCAGCAGCACGGAGAAAGGCAAATAACTGGCAAATAACAGCTAGTTAGTAAAGCTTGCTATTACACATTTCTCTGGTATCATCTCCAGGCCAATGGAGGGTCTAAAAGCTGTCCTCAGTGGTTAACATTTGTTCTCCCTGGTAGAGAGCAGGGGGCGGGATACCTTTGGTCTTTGTAAATTTATGTCCTGTTTCTATGCAAATAGAGGAAGGACAGAGGGTTCTCCTGCATCTGTTTAATTATCTTCAACTCAATCATCCTTTATATTTTGGGGAGGCATGTTTTGGTCTCCCACTTCTCCACCAACAAACTTCTGACCCAGTTGAGGGCAGGTTCCAGCTTTATTCATTCTTACCTATGTTGCTGTCAGGGCAGAAAATCTTCCCTTCCACTTTCTCTGAAGTTTTGCCGGAGTGAACTGACAACAAACAAGTTAGCAGGAGAAAAGGCATACAAATGTATTATGTGCATAAGCGTGGTAGCCATACAAAATATGAGACCCTGGCCAGGCAGAGTGGCTCATGCCTATAATTCCAGCACTTTGGGAGGCTGAGGTAGCCGGATCACATGAGGTCAGGAGTTTGAGACCAGCCTGGCCAACATGGTGAAACCCCATCTCTACCAAAAATACAAAAATTAGCTGGGCATGGTAGTACGCACCTGTAGTCCCAGCTACTCAGGAGGCTGAGACAGGAGAATTGCTTGAACCTGGGAGGTGGAGGTTGCAGTGAGCTGAGATTGTGCCACTGCACTCCAGCCTGGGCAACACAGTAAGACTCTCACACACACACACACAAAAGAGAGAGACCCTAAGAAAGGCCAGATGCAGGCTTAAATACCCTCTTCATAGGGGAGAGGGAAGTAGGCACCTATAGGCAAATTTAGAGAAGCACATTTTTAGATCAAGAATGTAATAGGCTTCCTATCAATGAATGAATGAATAGACCCAGGAGGCACATATCTTATAAATGATTCTCTTTGGAATTCAAATGAACCGAGAAGCAGACAACGTCTTGTGACAAAGTCTGTCCAGGTGTGGCTCCATTCCTCAGTTCTACCTGAGATACATAATGGAATTTCAGGAAGGGAATGGAAAGCAATTGTGTTCTTTCAAGGAGGTCTAGTTTAAGGCAGATAAGGAAATTTCAGATAAAAATTCCACCCTGCACTAGGGTGAGGGAGGAGACAAGAGAGGTCTGAGTGCTTAGTACACAATACAAGGTTTGAAAAATGGTCTTTCCATGCCTTGTGACTCCCGTCCCCCAATCCCATGTTAAATGAACAATTACATAACAATTCTCATATCTAATATACTCAAAATAGAACTTGGGCTGCTTGTTAGAAGAAACAATTTAAGTGCACAAGCAAATGGATACCTCACCCCCTTAGTTATGCATCTAGAGGCCCCACCTGGTGGATCTCAGTAGAAACTATATTCCCCATTCCCTAAAATCTGTCAACCGTGTTACTCCAACCAGGTCTAGCAGTCATCTTCCCCTGCCTGTCCTGCAACACACAACACTATAAGTGTGCTTTGTAGCACTTATTACTCATTTTAAAAGTCATTCTATTCACATATTTCTTTTCTCACTTATTGTTCATCTTCCCACTAGAGTGTAAGGTCCACGGATGCACATCTGTCTCAGGCTCCATCTCATCTGTGCAGAATGCAGTGCCTTGCATTTAGGCATCTGAAGGGAGCGACTGGGGAAATGGCCATCTGCAAATTCCAGTGGGCCTACACACTCCCTCTCTAGAGGCTTTCAAACTACTCCTGCTCTTCTTCCTCTCCATAAACACTGTCTGAATAGCCATAAGAGGCAAAAAAGGCAGAAAGTCAACGGAAAATACCATGTTTTCATCCTGGAGCAGTGGTAGAGATTTTTCAGGCAAAGCACTTTGGTTGCTTTTAACCTCGGTTGGATTTTAAAATGTTGGAGTCCTCTGGAAATGCTGATTTGCATAAAACAAACAAACAAGTATTCTTTTGTGATGATTTTCATTTTCAAAGATCCTAGTACCCACTGTGCTGCTAAGCATGTGGTCTAAAACTGAGCAAAGCTTTCCATTTTTGTCCCAATGCTTAAACTTTCTGGGAAGACTGTTCAAGAAAGTGCCCACCCATGAAGTTTAGCTTGGGGGAAATAAAGCTGAAAGATGATTTCACTGAGGTAGCTTAGAAATTTAAAACAATACATAAATTGCAGCAGATGTGGCCAGGCGCGGTGGCTCAAGCCTGTAATCCCAGCACTTTGGGAGGCCGAGACGGGCGGATCATGAGGTCAGGAGATCGAGACCATCCTGGCTAACACGATGAAACCCCGTCTCTACTAAAAAAATACAAAAAACTAGCCGGGCAAAGTGGCGGGCGCCTGTAGTCCCAGCTACTTGAGAGGCTGAGGCAGGAGAATGGCGTAAACCCGGGAGGCAGAGCTTGCAGTGAGCTGAGATCTGGCCACTGCACTCCAGCCTGGGCAACAGAGCAAGACCCCATCTCAAAAAGAAAAAAAAATTGCAGCAGATGTGATTTGCATCTTCTGGCTGCAAGGACTAGACTTAAATTAGTATACTGAAGGAGGTTTTACTGTCTTCCTTAAGAAACATTAAATTATACAAATATCAGATCATTTAATTGAACAGAGTAGGAGGGACAAGTATAGGCTTGCTGAGCAGCTACTCTGCATTTCTGGTACTCTATTTTATTCAGAAAAACTTTAGGACTTAACTGACAGAAACCCAACTTATAGTAGCATAAGTGAAAACAAAAGAAATTGATTGAATTGTATAACTGAAAAGTTCACATAAAGGTCTAGCATCAGGTATAGCTGGATCCAGGTTCTTTACAGAAGGCAGGTGTCATAAGATCTTTAATTTTCAAGGGTTTAAGCATAATATTACGCAAATGTTGATTGCTTCAATTCTAGAAAGAAGTTGTAGCTCAAATAGACACTGATATAAGAAAGGGAACCTGCCAGAGGCATTAACTTTTTTTTTTTTTCCTAGATGGAGTCTCACTCTGTCGCCCAGGCTGGAGTGCAGTGGCATGATCTCGGCTCACTGCAACCTCTGCCTCCCAGGTTCGAGCAATTCTCCTACCTCAGCCTCCCAAGTAGCTGGGACTACAGGTGCATGCTGCTACACCCAGCTAATTTTTGTATTTTAGCAGAAACGGTTTCACTGTATTGCCCAGGCTGGTCACAAACTCCTGAGCTCAGGCAATCTGTCCTCCTTGGCCTCCCAAAGTGTTGGGATTACAGGTGTGAGCCACTGCGCCCAGCCCTGGCAATAACTCTATATACTTCTATTATCCACATCTCCATCAACACCTAAGGCTTTGCCAATTAACATAATGATTAGAAAATGCTAGCTGGTTAAGTAGCATCATGGGTGTTAGGAATGGTTTCTCAATTGTAAAATTAAAGCTTTCAAGATATGCGGGTTGGCCAAAGTAGTTTTGAGAGACTGTTCCCTCTCGCAAGAAGTGTGTATATCATTTCCTCAAGACCTACAGCTTTTGCCCCTAGCGTTGGTCTCCAGTGCTTTATCTTTAACCAGTCACGTGTCAAGTCACGTGTTTGGAGGATTTCTGGTTGCATCATGCTAACCTTAAGGTAAAAGAAATTGCCTCTGGGATACCAACATCTCTGTCTCGAGTGAATCTTTCATGCAAAGACACTGATGTGGCCACTCTGCAGACACAGGACAAACCCACACCCAAAGTTTGGTTCAGATATGGAGACTGATGATGCTGTCAAGCACACATCCCTACCCACCCATAATTGAGTTCCCTAGGGAGAGTAGGGCAGGCCTCTCAAGCTTGTTTGAACCTCCTTGAAAAGATAATATCTAGGCCTGTTCAGGCTATGACAAAAAATACCATAAACAGGTAGGTTTATAAACAAATTTATTCCTCACAGTTCTAGAGGTTGGGAAGTCCAAGATCAAGGCACTGGCAGACTTAGTATCTGATAAGGACCAGCTTTTTGGTTCATAGACAATGCCTGCTCACCATGTCTTCATATGATGAAAGGACTACAGTAATGTTTTGGGTCTCCTAGAATCAGTGTCATTTCAGAGACTGTGGCCACTATTCCCCAAAAGTTCTAATTACATTTTTTTCCCCAGTGCATAGTTACTGTTTGGACGAACGGAGGCAAGATGGTGCACATCCGGGTTCTTCATCCCCCCTCCCAACTTTTCCCACGCACGCAAAAATGCAGCCGGTGCCCAGGGAGGGTGCAGACCAACTGGGTATGCGCCAGGTGACGTCAATCTGAAGAGACCAAGATTTACCTGGTTGCACCTGTGGAACGCCCCGACACGCCCATGCCCCACCTATTGCCCTCCCACTCCTAGAAAAGCCGCTCTCCGCCATTAAGCCACGCGGACTTCCCAGTTTCTCATTGCTGTCGGAACTGTCGGAACTCCGTCCCAGAGCTTGGGGGAGGGGAACTCTGCCGGCCTTCTTTGCCGGAGGCCGACAGACTTCTTCTCCACACCTTGGGTTACTAAAATAAACTTGCAGTTTTGCGCCTGACTTTTGCCTACTTGCTGGTTCTTTTGCTCGCTCTGGTGGTCTTAGAAAAACAAGACAGTTACCATGGTAAAAGGCCACAAGTCCTTCCGGGGAAGGCTGGGAGAGAGATTAACAGTATGAGTTTTCAATAGTGTGTCAGAGTCCTTCCTCAAGTCAACACAGTCTCTCCTTCACTCAAGGGGTTCTGGGTCTATAAACTGGTTCAAGTCTAAGAATTTATTGAAGGACCATGACTGTTTTAATTATTCAAGTTAGACTTTTGTTCATGTGACCTGAAATTTTTCTGCTTATAGAGATCAAGAATGTAATAGGCTTCCTATCAATTTCACTTCTAAGAACACCATGATTATTAACGAGCCATGCCATAGATGTGTGTACATTGGACTATTCTGATTGCTGCTTTGACTCTGCTGTCCATTTTGGTAACTATAACTACTTTGCCTTTGGTGATTGTGTGTCACCAGCTGGCCCCTGCCACACCAGATCCAATCACTCCCACTGTATTAAGCTTTCCAAATGAGTGACTGTAGTTCCCCCAATAAAATCTGGCCTATAGCAAGAGTGATCACAGAGCTCGTCAGTGATGCTTGGGCTCCCCTCACAAACTAATTTCTCAAAGTATCGGTGAAAGTTGTATCTTCTGGACCCTCCCAGTGTAGGTAAGTCTTAAATGACAAATCTACTCTAACATTTTAATCCCCCCAAGCCTTTTAATCCCCTCCTCTACATTAAACCAAGGGAGATTGAACATTATCCAGTTAGCTCACAGTGGGCCAATTTTTAATCCATGTTTCAGCCAAACAAACTGTTAGAGCCCTTTCTAACTCCCCAAGCTCTAACATTAAATTCAGAGTCTCTGCTTAGTGGGCCCACATCAATAAATTCAGCCCGATCCAACTTTATGTTCCTTCCACCACATCCCACACACTTAATATTCATTTTCACACATGCCATAAATTAGAAATTATTTATGCTTATATATATGTTAGAAAACCTAGTTCTTTTGGAGTATAGTACACCTCCTCATGGGTCATACTTTGTACCTTATCTTTAGGTGACTACTGGAACTTGAGTCTAGTTAAAAATCTAAAGCCAACGGGGCCAGCGGGGAAAGTCCTGAAGAGAACTAGCACCTTCTTGCATGACAACTGTCTGAGAGGAAGCCATTATTACTATTTCCTCAGGTAATGCTGTGTTAATCCCTGCAGGCAGGAGGTTACTGTCAGTGGCAAAAAAAGACTCATCAGAATTGAGGGGCTCAATGTCCCCTAGCTTCATCAGAGTCTTCCCACATTTCCCCATCCCAACTTATAGAAGCCCATTCTTTCCCAATCAATGACCTTGCTTTAACAGTAGTCACCCTGCTAAGCTGGGAGTTCAACTTGCACTGTAATTCAGACAGTCACAGGATAAGGTCCTACATTTGGTTTTTGGCAATTTCAGCCCTGCAGCTCCAGGAAACGAGGCTTTCCCCTCAGACCTTAGGTCATTAATGTGGCACTTGTGCTAAAAATTCAAATCCCTAAGCTTATCCTTCTCTTTCACCACTTTGCCCAGTGATGTTAGGAGGAAACAATCAATGTCATTATATTCCTTAGTTTTCCAAAAACGTTCAAGAGTATCATATACAGAGTTACTTAGCTCCTTGCTTCTTATAAGTGGTTGATTAGGAGTACCCAATGTAGATGTTTTGCATGTGTCTATAAATAGTTCATGCCATGGACTATCAGTGCTCTTTTTATTTCTGAAAATAGTCACTAGCATCTTTAAATTGAATCATGTTAGAGAGACAATTTCAGAAACCATACAACCAATTCAGAACTCTCATCTTTAAAATTATGTTTCTCTAGAACCACTGTCAATACCAAAGTCTGTATTAGTCAGGGATCTCCAGAAAAATAGAACCAATAGGATATATAGAGATGAGAGAGGAGATTTATCATGGGAATTGGTTCACATGATTATA
This sequence comes from Piliocolobus tephrosceles, assembly GCF_002776525.5. Classification (NCBI taxonomy): domain Eukaryota; kingdom Metazoa; phylum Chordata; class Mammalia; order Primates; family Cercopithecidae; genus Piliocolobus; species Piliocolobus tephrosceles. The sequence continues at coordinate 92,282,225 of NC_045447.1, read as the reverse complement.
AAAGCCAAGAAGTCTCAGGATATGCCTTCTACAAGCTGGAGAGCCAGCAAAGCTAGAGGTGCAATGCAGTCCAAGTCCAAAGGCCTGAGAATCAGAGGAGCCAATGGTGTAGCTCCCAGTCTCTGAGGTCAGAGGCCTGAGAACCAGTAGTCCACATCTGAGAGCAAGGGAAGATCGATGTCCCAGACCAAGAAGAGAATTCACCCTTCAGTTGCCTTTTTGTTCTATTTAGGCTCTTAAGGGATTAGATAATGCCCACCTACATTGATGAGAATATATTTTATTTATTCCCCTACTGTTTCAGTTGATAATCTCTCCCAGGAACAACCTCACAAACACACTCACAAATGTTTTACTGGACACCTGGACATTCCTTGGCCCAATCTAGTTGATATAAAATTAATCATCACAAAAAGAGAAAGGAGACTAGCATGGGTTTTTATTGTGATTAGCGAGTGCTGCCAGGGAGAGAGTTCACACAAAGAAAGAGGCTCATGTGATTTGAATCTCCCTCCCGGACAAAACAGGGAGCACCCAGGCCTTCTTATCACCTTGCTCACATGTAGGGAGGGAGGAAAAGAATGAAGATGGAAGTTTAATTTGTCAGCAAAAATCAAAAAAGTGAAATCAGACTCTATTGCAGACCTAAAAGAACAGATTTTGAAATTCATAAAGTTAATAAAACGAATTTAACTGGCTCTTGCTTGAAATAAAATGTTTATTGTCTGTCTGTCTATATGATATAACTTGTTTGAGACTTGCTCTTGTTATAATCCAGTAGCAACGTTAGCGTAGTTAACCTTATCCACCTTAAACCTTTCAGTGGCAACAATTACTAATCAAAAACAACTCCTGGGTTTTACTTGATCAAACTGTTATAGGTAGGTTTGCAAATACCTCTGCATTCCTTCATGTTATGTCTTTTCTTAGGCAGCTTCTCTGCAAGTGGTGGCAAAAGCTTAGCACACTAGCATTGCAGTGACCCCAGCCAGGGAACAGGCCTCTTTTCTGATGAATCCAACAACACTCTAGCTTGGGTCATAGGCCTGAACTGGAACCAAATCTTGGATGGGCTGGGCCAGGCCAGACTCACCTGCTCTTCGAGAGAATCAGGTTACTCCATGAAAACCACAGGGGCTTCAAGTGAGAGACAGGGCACACAATAACAACAACAGTTATCTACTTCACATGCTTTCCCACTCGGGCATAAGACTGGTCCTTTCTTAATATAACTTTGCTTTCCAAAACTGCAATTGCCACATGGTATACACATACAATGGAACATTATTTAGCCATAAAAAGGAATGAAGTACTCATACGTACTACCACATGAACCTTGAAAACATTACACTAAGTGAAAGAAGCTAGACATTTTAAAAGCCAGATATTGTGTGACTCTGTTTATATGAGATATCTAGAAGAGGAAAATCCAGAGACAGAAAGTAGATTCGTGGTTGCCATGCAGTAGAATGAAGCCTGCTGATAGGTATGGGGTTTCTTTTAGAGGTAATGCAAATGCTCTGGAATTAGTGTGATGGTTGTATAACGTTGTGAATATACTAAAACAACCACTGAATTGTATACTTTCAAGGGGTATTTTATGATTTATGAATTAAGTAACAAAAAATTAAAGTTTTTCTTTTTAAGGCAGCAAATGTGACTTTACAGATAGAATCACTTCTAGGAGAGAGAAGTTGACACTACATGCCTTGGATCCCTTCTACCTCAGTGACCAAGATAGCCCGAGGGGGCTCCAGTCACAAATGAAATGATACTTTATTCAGTGGCAGGTTATCCATAACCTTGCCTCTCCTAAGGCTTTGTTCCTTCAAAACACAATTTCTCAGGCTAGTGTTCTACTGATTGCCATTGCTTCAGGAAATTCAGAAGCACTGGATGAATTAAGTATAAAAACTTTCCTTCTGCAGAATTTCTGCAGCAGGGGGGACTCATGATGTTAATGAACATTGTGAATCACTAAGGGGAAAATGGGATATGTCTCCTACCATTAATTTGACTATAGAACTGTGTATTTGGTTTTTCTCTGAAGAACATCCTTTGGAACTAATTTTTCATGGAAAGTGATTTGAAAACCACAGCTCTCCAGCACTAACTGGCCCTTCATTTCTTTGGATTCTGAGAGATCCACCATAATAAACAAATCTTATTACAATTGACTTTTTTTTTTCTTTTTTCTTTTTTCTTTTTCTTTTTTTTTTTTTTGAGACGGAGTCTTGCTCTGCCGCCCGGGCTGGAGTGCAGTGGCCGGATCTCAGCTCACTGCAAGCTCCGCCTCCCGGGTTCATGCCATTCTCCTGTCTCAGCCTCCCGAGTAGCTGGGACTACAGGCGCCAGCCTCGTCGCCCGGCTAGTTTTTTGTATTTTCTATTAGAGACGGGGTTTCACCGTATTAGCCAGGATGGTCTCGATCTCCTGACCTCGTGATCCGCCCGTCTCGGCCTCCCAAAGTGCTGGGATTACAGGCTTGAGCCACCGCGCCCGGCCGACTTTTTTTTTTCTTAAATTTACTCCAGGGTTTGATCCCTGGCCTTGTCCTTTGTTGCCTGTGTGACTTTAAGCAAATTCCTTGGGTCCCTTTGCAATTCAGTTTTCCATCCATCAAATGGCAGATAATTCCAACCTCCCTGAGGTATTGGAACAATCAAATGAGGGCCAAAATAAGATGCCTAGCACAGTACCTAGTAAAAAGCTAGTGCTTAATAACTGTGCATCCTCTTTCCTTCTCAAATTTATTATAAGTTCTTCACAAAGAAGTAGGCCTATGTCTAACTGCCACAATGCAAGTATGGTGCTATGCCCACCACAGACTTTGTGTTTGCTAAATGAGTGTGTAATGCCCTGCTGGACCCACATCCCTGAGCCACACAAATCCAGAGTAGACAGTCCATGACAAAGTGATGACCAGAAATGGAAGAATTCTGGAGCTCACCACACACTCTGTACTAGAGGAAGTTTCACAAAACCCCCCACAAAATACACCTCTCTGCCTGGCTATACTTTGCTTGCTTTATAAGGATCTCAATGTTCCAAAGCTTTGCTTGAGTACACTGATGACATGAGCTGCTTTTCTGATACAGGCAGATGGATGATCCTAACGCAGAAAGCATTAAAGCAGAGAGAAAAATCAGTCCACAGCCTGGAAAACCCAACACTGATGCACAGAACGACATTCTTCAGGAGGCACGCTGGTTAAGAACTTGGACTTGGGAACCAGATCACCTGTGTTTGAATCAGGCCCAGCCAAATGTGACTTTTAGTAGATGCTTAAACTCTTAATGCCTCAGTTTCCAGTCTGAACACATACAGTGTTGTGATGGGGATTAGAATAAGTGGGAAATACTCGGGGCAAAATCATAATAAGTACTCAGTAAGTATTGATGGTTATTATACTCATAATTGGCATTATTATTATTATTAGTGCTTTATATCACAAACCCTTTTCAGCCCCGTTCTACCCTTCTTGCATCTAATAATACTCTAACCTCATGGGTGAAACAGGAAAAGAGGGAAAGTTATTAGACTGAAAAGACTCAAGCAATACCATCAGAATTACTAAAGAAACTTTGTTCATAGAACAAGTGTGAACATTACTTTTTATTAGTATTAAAAGGGAATTTTAAGGTTACAAGACCTTAAAAGGAAAGCAGTGGTTATTGTAATGGTGTACTTTGAGCCACACAGCTAGTTAGCACCTTCCTTTGTCACTAGGAGCCATGAAATCTATTATGTTCCCTTAGGAGAGCAGTTTTCAGTGAGAAATTGTTACATTTTGTAAGGAACATACTGACCATGATAGATTTTATTCACATCTATGACAAAATTGGACATGACTGAAAGGTTTGGGCAGCTCAATTGTCAGCATCAAAACCTAGAAACAAATGTCATGATGCCCATAAAAATGCCTTATGTGTCACAGGACACTGATCTAAGCCTGTAATTCACATTCCAGTGTAGGCGGCCCTGAAGGCATTTCAGATCAGTGGATTCAAGTATGTTTAGCAGAACGACCCTCTTCTCAAACAAAATCTTACAGAGAACCCAACTATGTAAACCTAAAAATAACATTGCTGAGTCACTCTGGGTTGAAAAACATAGAATGGCAGTTGAGTGGCCCCCGAGCTCTTCAAAGAAATGAAGTTTTCAAGCTTCTCAAAGAACTTTTCAGGCTCCATGAAGTCATATGAGGTTCCATGAGCCACCCTCCGCCTCCACCCATAAACTCAGACATTAACTTGGAAAAGATCAAGGTCGGGGGAAAGAGTGTTGCCACAAAAGAGCCTGTACCATTATTCCCAAAATACAGATCACTCTCTGAAGGGACCTTTTACAATTATTAGATCGTACTAAGTTCTAAACTGCATTAAACTAATTATCATTAATTTTTTTCCTTCTAATCAGTAAGGGGTGACTCTTGAGGAATATCAGATCAGCTCTAGGCAAATTGAAGAAACTACATTTTTTTTCTCTGTCCAAATTCAGTTGCAGTTTAAGTACACTTGCAACCTTGTGTACTTGCTAATGTCTTTCTCACTGTAGTAATTTTTTGATGGGGCAAAGGGGACTCTGCTGTGCTTTGTGAGACATTCACCAGCATCCTTGGCTTCTACACACTAGATGCCAGTAAAAACCCTCAAGTTGTAACAAACTAAAATATCTCCAGACATTGCCAAATGTCCCTTGGAAAGGAAAATACTCCCAGTTGAGAACCCTATTCCAAGACTGACCCCTTTCCAGACCATTTCCCATAGTGGCAGGAGAAATCTAAGATGTCAGTCTAACCAGGGTACCCCCTGGTTTGAAGTCCTTCCATTTGTTCATTTGGTCAGGTGGTAAACACTTGAGAGCACCTGCTGTGTGCAGAAACCTGCGCCCAGCCTTCAGAGGGCTCCCTTTGACTTTAGGCCCTTGGCCTGAAAGTCTGAACCCATCTCAGCTGGCACATTGACCACCTGCATCCCTTACCAACCCAGTCATCATGTAATACCAGAAGTCTTGTTCTTACCCTTGAGATTTTGCACTTGCTTTTCTCCATGTCTAGAAATCCCGTTCTTCAACCTATCCACCTACTTGGGAGCTTTTTTATTAATACCATTTGACAAAGCTCCATCTATGTGACAGGCTCTGGGGATATAGTTAACAAACCAGACAATTCCTGCCGTGCAAAGACTTGATTATTGCCCCAATATGATCAGACATATTTCACTCTGCACCTATTCTGTCCTGTTGTAATTGTGGGTTTGTGCATCTGCCTCTTCCTAGAGAGGCAGAAATACTCCTTTACAAGCTTCTATATGTTGTTCTGTGTCCACCACTTCTGTTAAAAGAATGAATTCAGTAGTTTAGTGTTTTCACTCATTCAAATTCAAAATTTTGAGGGCTACAACAACAGGAGAGAAAGACAATCCACAAAGGAATATTCAACCCAAAAGGGAACATTAAAATACATATTTTTATAGTACACTATAAAGACAGAAAAATGACAATAGCTATTAGAGTTGGAGAAATGAGTAATCAACTAATTTCAGTTCTACTAACTTTAAGACTGCTGGAGAAAAATAACCCTGGTTGAAGCTAATGTTGAGACTTCTCTTCAAAAGCTTTGTGCCAGCCAAAAGCTATGTATTAGGCTAAATCTCTGCTGGCTTCTCTAAATTTGTGTCCAGACAAATTGCAAACATCATACCATCCAGTGGTCACTGTGAGTCTGCTTTTAACAGACTGATTGATTTTTATAATGTTCCAGGCAATTTCAAGTTGTCAGTAAGAACTAATTCTGCCTCGTTACTGCCTTCACTCTTGGCAGCTCTGTGACCACTTACTGGTTTTTTGTCTTCATGTTCATTTTCTTCTGCTAATTCTTAAGTCTTTTTTCCCTTCTCCAACCCCATTCAAAGGTCTAAAGCTATAATCAGAGGGAGCCCCCCAGCACAATTACAGGTAAAAGTATCAGCTCTTTTTATTGGCTCCAAAGTTGAACCCTAAAGCCTCATACCACATGAAACCTTCTGCAAAACCAAAACCCATTAAAGCCTGCAATACTATATTACTTAATCCATCCAGCCACTCGGTAGTTGAAGTCCTCTCTTGAGTTGATATTAAACCAACTTGTCAATCTGTAATTCTCTTCATTTCATGCAGTTTGGGAATAGAAGCTGACTGGTGCTGAGTCTCCGTAAGTATCTCCATACAATCTAAAATAGGAATGACTTATGAACTGCTTTATTCAGAAGCCATATGGCGGGTGAGGCCTCATAGTCATATGAGAGCTCAACAAGTGCATTATACAGTGGCAGAATTATTAAATATATTCCTAGTAGGGCTTACATACTCAGAATCAACTTCTTGCCATTAAGCAGAAACATGGGCAATTATTCCCATTTATGCCACACATACTTCTTAGGCAGTGGAAACGGCTGTAAGGCCTTTAACTCAGTATAAACACTAGTGCATAGCCTGACAAATATTAAAAAGAAAATACTCTATGCTTTTTCCCAGTTCATCAGATCTATGCTTCAGGAAGAAAGAATGACAGATCCTCTGATGTACCAACATTATATACGTGATACCCTATCCCACGGGATTACCAGGAGCCCAACATCAGTCTTCAGGTAGAACCACTAAGATGAATAAGACACGCTTATGCCCTTGAGGAACTCAATCAACTGAAGCCCATAAAACCTGAGACAGTGCCATAAAAGAAGTATAGACTCTAGGGGCCCACAGAGGAGGCAGCCACTGATTCTATGGGAGGTAAATGTCAGGCAGAGTTCCACAGAGAAGATGAGAAGAAAGCTGCGCTGGGATGAGGGGTGGAGACTGGAAGGAAATTGAAGAGGAAGGAACTGCTGAAAGAAGATGGGGCAACACTTCAGACAATGGTTAAGGCATAGCCCAAAGAAGGCTGCTGGGTAAGAGTCATGATTATGTCAGACATCAGAAATTTTAAATAAAGATGGTGCCTCTCTGTTTTATAAATAATCAAGATAGCCTTAACCCTCCCCTCAGCTTAACTAAACTTTACACAAGCTTCTTCCTGACTCTGGTCCCTCAGAGTTCCTAACTGTAGACATGCACTACAACAGATCAGATATAACTAATTACTAAACATTTTTTAGAGCATTTTTTTTCCTGTTTTTTTTTTTTTTTTTTTTTTTTTTTTTTCTGAGACGGAGTTTCACTCTTGTTGCTCAGGCTGGAGTGCAATGGTGCAATCTCGGCTCACTGTAACCTCCGCCTCCTGGATTCAAGCAAGTCTCCTGTGTCAGCCTCCCAAGTAGCTGGGATTACAGGTATGTGCCACCACGCCCAGCTAATTTTGTATTTTTAGTAGAGACAGGGTTTCGCCATGTTGGTCAGGCTGGTCACGAACTGCTGACCTCAGGTGATCCACCCACCTCGGCCTCCCAAAGTGCTGGGATTACAGGCATGAGCCATTGTGCCCGGCCCGTTTTTAAAGAAAACTTGTAACTGTAAATTTTTTCTCTGCCCCTTTGAAGTGTACATAAACCTACACAAATCTTTTCTAAAGCCTCTTGCTGATTTTTACAGTCCAGGAAATGTCTTTCTCAAGGGTCCAGGAACCATCTCTTTGAAATGAAACCATTGACAAAATTTACTTTTAAATTAAAAGTTTTAAATTGGAGAATATTTTTAAAAAAAGAAATGAAATCAAAGGAGATAGCACACCTATTTCGCAGTTTCTGTGGGAAGGTAGGAACCTAACTTCATTGGGCACCTTGATCCAAGTCCTAGAACTACTTCCTGTCCTAAAGATGGAGGGAGTTTACTTTTCCTTTGGGGAAAGCCAGTTAGCAAACACAGATGGCCTACTATCTCTCTCACTCACTCACCCCAGCCCTTAAAAACTCTTACCACCCCCCTGCTTCAGCAGAGTTGAGTTCAGACCTCTCTTCCCTAGCACAACAGCCTTAAATAAAATCTTCCATGCCTGTTTAACTTTGTCAGGTAGAGTTGTTGTTGTTGTGTGTGTGTGTGTGTGTGTGTGTTTAATTTTGTTTTTTTTGAGATGGAGTGTCGCTCTGTTGCACAGGCTGGAGTGCAGTGGCATGATCTCGGCTCACTGCAACCTCTGCCTCCTGGGTTCAAGCAATTTCTAGCTAATTTTTGTATTTTTAGTAGAGATGAGATTTCACCATTTTGGCCAGGCTGGTCTCGAACTCCTGACCTCAAGTGATCCATCCGCCTCCACTTCCCAAAGTGATAGGATTACAGGCGTGAGCCACCACACCCGGCTGTCAGGTACAAGTTTGTGCTTTGACAAAAGACTCTCCCTTCTTGGACCCTGCATTTCCTTTCAGCTCTCTCCTCATTCTGTTGCCCTCTATACCAATATTCCTTCCAAAACTTGTCTTCTCTTCTCCATTCTGACTGTTGCCCCCAACCCCCACCAAAACTACCCTGTCAACCCCTTCAGTGACCTGACTTGACGAATCCAATGATCACATCTTTGTTCCCATGCCACTTGACCAATAAGCAGCATGTAACCCAGTCAATCACTCCGTCCTCCTGGAAAGCCCTTTTTCTTCAGCTTCCAGCACTTCTGACTCTTCTTACCTCTGGCTGCCCCTTCTCAGCCTCCTACTCATTTCTCCGACCGTGAATGTTGAAGCACCCCAGACTCAGACCTTACACCTCTTCTCTTTTCCACCTACACTCCTAGGTGTTCTCATCCAGTCTCACTGCATTAAGTATAACATATGTGCTGACCACCTCCAAGTACCTTTCTGCAGCTGCACCTTGTTCCTGAACTGTGGACATGCATTTCAACAGATTACATGCAACTGAATTTTTTTTTTTTTTTTTGAGGGGGACGGAGTCTCTCTCTGTCACCCATGCTGGAGGGCAGTGGCACGATCTCGGCTCACTGCAAGCTCCGCCTCCCGGGTTCACACCATTCTCCTGCCTCAGCCTCCGAAGTAGCTGGAACTACGGGCATCCGCCACCACGCCCAGCTAATTTTTTTTTTTTTTTTTTTTTGTATTTTCAGTAGAGACAGTGTTTCACCATTTTAGTCAGGATGGTCTCGATCTCCTGACCTCGTGATTTGCCCACCTCGGCCTCCCAAAGTGCTGGGATTACAGGCATGAGCCACAGTGCCCGGACTATATGCTACTGATTCTTAACATTTGTCCTTGCACATTTAACAGAAATCTCAAACTTAACATGTCTAAGACTAAGCTCTTCCCATGCCCTGCCCCAAACTTGTTCTTCCCATTCTTCCCCATCTGACGAAATGCCAAGTGTCCTTCTAACTGTGTAAAAACCGAAACCTAGAGTCACCCTGATTCTACTCTTTCTCATGTAACTATACACAATTTGTCATGTCACCCTGATGCACTTTCAAAATACACTCAAATTCCGTTGGTTCTCACTTCTCCCCTCTACCCTGGTCCAAGCCATCACCTCTCACCTCGATTATGGCAGCAACCTACTAATGGATCTCTTCCCTTCCCACTCCACCCCAAGTCTATTCTTATCCATCTCCAGCAAGCAGATGGAGCCTTTTAAAATACAGGTCTGCTCCATCGCTCACCCTCTCCCAACTTCCCTAAGGGGTCCCATCTCACTCAGGGCATAGCCACAGCCCTGAAGTGGTCTAGAGAGCATCATATGACTGATCCCCACAGCTCAGCTGACCATGGCCCCCACAACTCTCTGAGAATGATTCTCACTCCAGTCATTCTCACTCCTTACCCTTCCTCAAACACACCAGGCCCTCTCCCATCTCAGAACCCCTACACATGCTGTTCTCTCTCTCCCTGAGGCACTTTTCCTCAGATACTTTCACCCCCTTAGGCCTCCACCCAAATGTCACTTTTGCAGCAGGCCTTATCTGACAATTGTATTTCAAATTGAAACTCCTCTCCCTTCCCTGGTTGATTTTTCTCCAAATTCTTATTCTCTAATACACTACATGTTTTTCTTTGTAGTTATTATATAGGTTTTGTTTTGTTTTGTTTTTAAAAACAGGGTCTTGCCCAGGCTGCAGTGCAGTTGTGCAACCATGGCTTACTACAGCCTCAACCTCTCAGGCCCAAGTGATCCTCACTCCTCGGCCTCCTGAGTAGCTGGGACTACAGGCATACACCACCAAACCTGGCTAATTTTTGTATTTTTTTTGTAGAGATAGGGTTTCACCATGTTGCCAAGGCTGGTCTTAAATTCCTGGACTCAGGAGATCCATCCACGTCAGCCTCCCTAAGTGCTGGGATTATAGTCATGAGCCATGGCATCTGGCTGTGCGTACCTCTCTTGACTGAAATGTAAGCTCCATGAAGGTGGATATCACCTGTTTTGTTTGTTGTCATGTCTCCAGCAACTGGAGCGGTGCATAGCACCTACCACGTGCTCAGCTGTGAGCCAATGAAGTCAACGAGAGAGATTAGTAGTCAAAGAGGATAGGGAATAAAAGGATGCAGCAATGCCAGAAGTAAGGCTACAGTGCAGGTCCAAACAAGCAAGGAGGAGGTCCTGAGCACGGGCAGTGGAAGAATACACAAAACTGTAGACACAGAACCTAGTGTCTTCTGAGAAGGGGATGTGGTAGGAAGTGTTCTCAAACCTACTTGACCATGGAATGCTTTTGGGTGCAAGTATTTTTTAGGTCTGTAATTCAATAGACCCCACCTTGGAAAACCCAGGATTATATGTTCTCTGATGGTTTCTTTTCCCTCCAAAACTAAAGCTTGTTGAGTCCAAGTCAAAATCATAGCAATTTGGGACATTAGGCTACATGATCTCTTGGTTACATAGTAGCCACCAGTATGGAAACCCATACGCTATGTGAGCATCCCACCTGAAAGACAAAGACTGGCCAGGAGTGGTGGCTCATGCCTGTAATTCCAGCACTTCAGGAGGCTGAAACAGGAGGAGTTTGAAACCAGCCTGAGCAACATAGTGAGACCCTCTCTCTACAAAAAAAAAAAAAAATTGTAAAACATAGCCAGGCATGGTGGCACATGCCTATGGTCCCAGCTACTTGGGAAGCTGAGATAGGAGGATCACTTGAGCCCAGGAGGTTGAGGCTACAGCGAGCTCTGATGGTGCCACTGCACTGCTGCCTCAGTGACAGTAGGAACCTGTCTCAAAAAAATAAATAAAGACAAGGACTAAAATTGCTCTATCAGTTTTAGAATCCTCTCAGTCTCCAGTGACAGAGAGAATGACTGGCATGACAAAGACATCCAATTGTCTCATGTAACCGGAAATTTGGGAGCAGGCAGCCCAAATGCAGTGATAATCTACCAATCTCAGGGATCCAACTAGCTTCTGTCCAATTTTTTTTTTTTTTTTTTTGTTAACTCAGGGTTGCAAACTGGCTGCTACTACTCCAGGCATTGTATCATTGTAACAGTGTGCTACACTAGAAGAAAAGGATGGGCAAAAAGCTTTCTCCTCATAAAATAACTTTTTAATTTTTCCGATAAAAAGACATAAAAATCAGCTGGACATGGTCACTCACACCTGTAATCCCAGCACTTTGGGAGGCCAAGGCAAGGAGGAGGTCAGGAATTTGAGACCAGCCTGGGCAACATGTCAAAAACCCCATCACTACTAAAAATACAAAAATCAGCCTGGCACGGTGGTGCAAACATGTAGTCCCAACTCCTCAGAAGGCTGAGGTGGGAGGATTCTTTGAGCCCAGGAGATGTAGGTTGCATGTAGATCACGCCACTATACTCCAGCCTGGGTGATAGAGAGACCCTGTCTTAAAAAAAAACAAAACAAAAACAAAACAAAACAAAAAGAAAAACAAATTGAAAATCTTTCCCAGAAACTGCCAAGGGACTCAGCAGCCACTGTCATGTAGCCACTTAGAGCTGCACTAAAGGCTGGCAAAAGGAAATGGGATTATTACAACTGGCCTAGACCTCCCTAAGCCATCCCCTAGGGCTGAAAAAGAGCCCTTTTTCCATAAGATCAAGGAATCTCCAACCCTACCTCAACAAAATAGGGGAGTCTCCATGAGAAAGAAGTGGGGGTAATGGCAGGTTGCATGGGTCACTGAGTCACAGCTCCCATGTGTCTAATGACTTTAATGGCCACCAGCAGCTGATGGTCCATGAGATGCACATCACCCACCAGCCTTGACAGGCAGTGGCACCTGGAAATACGGTGTTGGGAAGTGTCTACAAATGAAGCATTTGTAGGATCCAAGGAAGGAAGTGCTGTGCTTTATAGCAATGGCTGCAGTACACATGGCATAGGGGACTCACAAGCAGCCGAGTGCCCTGTGTGGCAAATCTCTTCTTTCCTTACTGGATCGTCCCCACCCTGTGACAGGTGAGCTTCAGTTCATCCTAGTCTAACGGCAATTCCTATTTTCTTCCCCAACAAAACTAGTCCCCACACCACCATGTCGGCTACTGCTGCTGGGTATCTGAATGTCATCTGCTCATATTGAAGAGGAAAGGAGGAAGCCTGGAGAGGCATCGGCAGGTGGAATCCCACATTCCTCCTGACATCTGATTGAAGCACAAGTAAAGCAAGCCTGATACTGTCCTCACCAAGTTTGAAAGATGACGAACTGTACTATACACACAACCCTTGAATCAGAACTTGAGATAAATCGATTTGGAAACTTTGTACCTGAAAAACTATCTCAACCTGAGAGCACCAGTATATCTGCATCATTTTTAGTCTCAATGTTTGCAAACCACTTTTCGGAGGCACTATAGCAATAAGTCTAAAGTGTTCTATTTCCAAATCTGAGCATTTTTATGCAAACTTTTCATCTTCCTGGGGCATACGAGCCCAAGAAAAGCATTTCATTTATTGAAAGGTCTGCATTGCAAAGCTTTGCCCTGCTAGAATGCAGGCTCTATGACAATGAAACTTTTGCCTCGTCTGTTCATTCAGTATCCTCAGCACCTAAGCCACTGCGCCTCCTCATCTTAAAGCGTTCCACAACTACTTTTCAGATTAATGTCCCAGGATGTGCCATTCCTCCTGTGCTGTGTGATGTGTCCTGCACCACTTTCTCCTTGAAAATTAAGGTCTCGATGGAGCATCCTTTGACATCAGCGGCATGCCCCCAGATGAGAAACAGGGCTATGTAGAAAGCAGGCAGGTTAAGTCAAAGCCATCTATTCAGTATTAGGTAAAAGACTCTCAGGAGACACAGCACAGGCACTGGTTATATGTCCATAGGAACAGCTCTCTTCATAAGGAGCCATGCTGTGCCAGGAAGTCACTTAACAACAGCAAACACTTATGTAAGTGCCAGGCCCGATTGCAAGTGCTTTATTTACATTACCTTGCTTAATCCTCACAACAAGCCTATCAGAGAGATGTTGTTACTGTCACATCCGTTAACAGATAAGAAAACTGAGGCCCCAAGTTAAATCAGCTGCTTGATGACTGTCACACACACATAGCAGCAGAACCAGAATTTGATTCCTGGCACCCTGGTTTAAGTATCTGTGTGCATGACATCTTCATCACGAGGTGGCCATTTTGGCTTCCAGGACTTCAGTCTTCTCTTTGTCAAAGCCAGAAGAAAGATGAGTAGGATGATCAATTAATGGCTTTCCAAACCATCTCAGCTCTAGGACTGTTTTTCAAAATAAATCTTACTTGGCTGGTCACATTCATAAAAACACAAAATAGGAAGGTGGTTTACCAGGGGTTTGGGACGGAGGGGTCGAATGGGGAATGGTTATTCAAAGGGTATAGCGTTTGTTTTGCAAGTAGAATAGTTCTAGAGATCTGTTTCACAGCAGCATAAATATGCTTTACTGAACTGTACAACTAAAAGTGGTTAAGATGGTAAATTTTACGTTATATGTTCTTTATCAAAGAAAAAGAAGAAATTTTACCTGGCAGCTCAATAAGAAAAACAGGGGTAGGGCTGCCTGATTTAGCATAAGCAGGGGCCCAAGATCCTAGCCTCTTGGCTTTTCCTAGATCCTTCCACTACCTCCACAAGAGCAGCCCCTAGGGGAGTTCCTCAGAGTAACCATTCAAAACCATGACACAGGACAACCTCTGCATTCTTTTTATGGTGATTCCAAAGCCTCAGATCAGATCACGCCTTCAAAAATCTCAATCTCAAAAATCCTCAGGGTCCCTCCATGCATAGATCATTTATAACTCCCCCACCACGGTTATTGAGATCTTCCACAAAATGGCCCCAGCTTCAGGCCCCCTGTGTCCTCCATTCCAGTCACAACTGACTCCACTCTTTGGCTTACTGGGTCAGGCACTGGCACGCCAGGCACTGTGATGTCCAATTTTCTGTTCTTGTTGCCTGCTAAATCCCATTTCCCTAGACTTTCCTATTCCCCTGTACTCCATCACAACAGTCTCTTGAGCCTCTATCTATTGCCTGTCTCATCCTCATTTGTGAAACAAGGATGGTGCGCTCAACTGGTACCCCAGCTCCAAAGGCTGTTTTGATTCCTACCTTAGGGATGGGCGAGACTTGGTCTTCATCTCACTGTCACTCTGACAAGCTGCCCAATTCCCCTACCCTCTGGCTGTCCTGAGGGTCTTACAAGTACCCGGGACTCTCAGATGGAAGAGTTGGTGGGGAACAGTTGGGAAGAGACTCAGGCACAGAGGAGCTGTTGCTGATACCTCCTGCCATGGTTCTGACCCTAAGGAACAGGGAGAAAGTGGATACTAGGGAAGAAAACCTCAGCCATGATCAGCCTATAGGAAGGAACAATACAGAAAGTAAATGGGAACACGGGCACACTTTTTTTTGGAGACAGTCTCACTTTGTTGCCAAGGCTGGAGTACAATGGTGCAATCTCAGCTCACTGCAGCCTGCTTCCCAGGTTCAAGCGATTCTCCTGCCTCAGCCTCCTGAGCAGCTGGGATTACAGGGCATCACCATGCCCGGCTAATTTTTGTAATTTTAGTAAAGTTGGGGTTTCACCATGTTGCCCATGCTGGTCTCAAACTCCTGGCCTCAAGCAATCTGCCTGCCTCGGCTTTCCAAAGTGCTGGGATTACAGACATGAGCCACTGCGCCCTGGCACATGTTTTTAATTTTAAGAAATAATCCTGACTAAAGCACAGAACAATGCTTATCTTTGTCTGTGAAGCTCCTTGCATCTTCCTGGAGCCCTGCAGTGACCGATGCTTCCAACATGTGTTCACTCCACCAGCACCCACGGTTGCCCAACACTCACTACAGCACCCCCGCTTCGTACTCTGACCCAGCCCACGTAGAGTTGGCTAAAAGAAGGCACAGAATAGGAAAATAAGGCATTTGAAAGGGAAATGCATGCTTCTTAGTTTAGATCTGCATCAACTCCTTTGCCCAATACAGGAAATTATTTGGCTACCCAAACAGAGTAACCTATTTCTCTGTTTGGGAACATAGTGATTATATACACAGGAGAGGGAGTAAATAAGATAAACGACATAATGCGAGCTAGATTTTTCGTTTGGTGAGCAGAATGAAAATCATTTGAACATATCCCTATGGAAAAAATAATCAATTTTTCATAGACTTGTTATAGATTTCATAAAATATATTACACACATATTTTTAAAGAAAGTGGCTCTTTAATGATACTTAAAATATACGACATGGCAAGATTTAAAATGTGTTGGAGGCTTGAAGTTTGGTACTGCCTGCTAAAATATAGATGATTTGGATAAGCCTGTCTTCTTGGGATAAATGTGAGAACTAGTTTATCTTATTATAAAGCTAATATGAAGGAACTTGATATTCAGGCAGTTAAGTAATTGGTATAAATCCTCCCCAGGTATTACATCCCCCTAAACTTCCACCATTTAGTGGTTGCCCATTGGTCTGTGTGCATTAAGTAACTACTCTTAACCCAGAGGCCAGCAAAATATTGTTCACATAGAAAAAGTCAACCCAAAGTAGAGGAAGCACAGTCGCCACCGATAGAAGTACGAACGCCACTCGTTCAACAGATACTTCCCAAGGAGTGCCCTAGTGCGAGAATATAGACACACGATCAAGGTGGTCTGCATTTTCAATCCCTCTTCCAGGCAGACTAGTTCAGCTTTTATGAGCAACTGGCTCGATTTTTCACATTGATGGGCAAGATTTCACAGGAACACATCTCTATTGAAAGTGAAAGTAGTGAAAGTCTGCACCCCATAGCCTTGTCCAGTCTCTTGCAAGCATTTAATGTAGATCTGCAGGGCATAGGTAAGAACATAGAGGACAAACGCAACTGGAGAAAGGCATCTTCAAAGCCACCGCTGGTGGGTCATCAGGGCCCTGTCCACAGAGCACAGGCTGCCCATTTGTCACAGTTACAAAAATATCAAAGTTTTTTCTTCACTTTGCCAAATAGGAATGTGCCTGGCATGTAACTAGCACTTCATATATATGAATGAATGGATGGATTAAAGAGAAAGAGACAATAAAGATTTTTAAAATGTGCTTGAAGCAGATCCAATAGATGAAGATTCAAGTTTATCAGAAAAATCATTAGGCTTTGCTATTCTTTGTTACACAATAAGTTAAACACTATTTCACTCTTTTGTGTCTAGCACCTTGCTTCAAGGAGCTATGACGAAGTTAAACATCACTGACTTCAGAGAAGTTAGATTCTAGCTGAGAAGACAAGTAACATGCCAAACGTATGATACCAAAGGTCAAAGAATGAGGAGTTTGCAGAAGGAAAGGTCACTTCGGACCAAGTTGGCTGAGAGGACTTCTGGCAGCCTTAAGAAGGACGTTAACAAAGGCATAGAAATATGGTAGGCTTTGAGTTACTAAAAGCATCACAGGCAGCATTTCAGAGAGGTAGAAAAACAGAAACTAAGAGTTAGAAGCAGAAATACGCATCGAGTTGACCCGATAGCAATGACAGACTGCACCTGTCCTAATCCAGAGCTGTAGGAAAGAGAGCTGTTAAAGGGTGGGACCTCCAGGTGGAGGAAAGGATAACCAACTGCCTGAGAAGTTGATTTGTTACATCGGGGAGGCATTCTAGGATCTTGAGTATGAGCGACAGGGAGTTCCTTCAGCATGGTGAGAATTCGCCCTAGGATTCCTTTCAAAAGCATGCTCCCCCTGACATTGAGTTAATGATTTCATTTGCACTCAGCTTTTCAATATCCCATCTCAGTGGTTCCCAATTTATGGACCACAGAGTTATGGCAGAGGTCCCTGAAGTCATATAAGCACTGCCTAGAGAGCAAGGAAGAACTTGCTTCCATACTGTGCCACTATTTTGTTCCAATAGACGTAGATACTGTGTGAGACATAAAATGCAAATGCATTCAAAAGCAACAGTAACCTGAGTTGCCCCAGGCACCAGCCTATGGCTACACATGAAGTCACTTCATCAATAACCCAAATGTCACTGGCTCCAATCTCCCCTGCTGCTCATGCAGGACCGCAGCCTCCAGTAAAACGCCCCCTCTGGCATCTCTAGGTGTTCCCAGGGATTTTGCACGCATCCCTGCAAACAAGCCCGTACTCACCAGACAGCCACTGGGTGGCGCTGCGTCTGCAGGCTTCAACACTCCCAGATCCGGGACCCCAGCTTGACCAAAGCTACAGGATGGTTTACTTGGCGTAATAGTCAGAAACTCCTCATTCCTCTTCTGAGCTATTACTCCCAAAACAGTAATGTTTGTGCTACAATATATTACTGAGGATTTTTTCTTAGAAAAATCGCTCTTCCAGTTTTTACTTACAGCCCCTAAGCCATAAATGAAAACAGTTTTCCCACATGAATCCAGTGGAGACTGGTCAGGAAGAAAAATACCAGGGACAGATCAATCCCATGCTTTGCTCCCAATCGCCCCTCCCATAATCTGCTGTCAAAATTTGCATCCTCTTTCACCCAGCAAATTAAACTAAGTGAGCAAGGAAACAGTGTAGGAGGATTTTCACTGCAGATTATTTGCAAGAGTGAAAAAGGAGAAACAACAGAAACATCTCCTAGTAGAGAAATGGTTAAAATAAGCCCAGAATATAGGCAGCTGTTAAGAACAGTGAGGTTGGCTTGTAAATATTGCTACAGAAGATCTCTAAGATGCATTGTTAAATGGAACAAGCAAATCAGAAGACATTAGTTTCAGTGTGGCCCAATTTTTTTTGTTTTGTTTTGTTTTTTTTTGTTTTTTTTTTGAGATGGAGTCTCACTCTGTCATCCAGACTGCAGTGCAGTGGTGCAATCTCAGCTCACTGCAACCTCCGCCTCCCAGGTTCCAGTGATTCCCCTGCCTCAGCCTCCTAAGTAGCTGGGATTACAGGCACGCACCACCATGCCCAGCTAACTTTTGTATTTTTAGTAGAGACGGGGTTACCTCATGTTGACCAGGCTGCTCTCAAACTCCTGACCTCAGGTAATCTGCCCACCTCAGCCTCCCAAAGTGCTGGGATTACAGGTGTGAGCCACTACGCCTGGCCTAGTACGGCCCCATTTTTAAAAATCAGTGAGGTAGATATACATAGCTACGTCTTCACGTCCAGAACGAAACCTACCAAAGTATTAACAGCCTTTCTCCTTTCTTCCCCATCCCTAAAGAGAAGTGTTTCCTTACCACTCGGATCCCTCAAGAAGTCATTTGGGAGATAGTAATAGACAAGTGTTAGAGTCCTGGACTAGCCAAATGGTTTTACATGTAACAGCATGAAAGAGGAGCTAGTGGATGAAGGGAAACAGCTAACTAGGAGGTAGAGAAAAAGAGGTACCTAAGAGCGTTTATAAGGAGAGGAAATGGAGATCTTGGAGCAATTGCCACAAGACTCGGACCAGGGGAGAGAAAGCTGGGTAAAGTAGGGTTTAAGTAAGTTTTGCTGTGTCATGCACCGTGTCATCCTTTGACTCTGCAAGTAAATCTGTAACAAAGATCTAGAACACCCAGTGAGGTCTTGTGATCAGATTTGTGTTTCTTTTGCATGTTTCTGTGTTGTCCATGAAGTGAGAGCAAGAAGCCTAGCTTAACATTGCAAATGGATAAAAAATGTGAGGAAGGCAGGGTGTGGTGGCTCATGCCTATCATCTCAGCACTTTGGGAGACTGAGGTGGGTTGATCATCTGAGGTCAGGAGTTCAAGACCAGCCTGATCAACATGGTGAAACCCCATCCCTAGGAAAAATACAAAATTTGCTGGGCGTAGTGGCGCATGCCTGTAATCCCAGCTACTCGGGAGGCTGAGGCAGGAGAATCACTTGAACCTGGGAGGCAGAGGTTACAGTGAGCCGAGATTGTGCCACTGCACTCCAGCCTGGGTGACAGGCTGAGACTCGGTCTCAAAACAATGACAACAACAACAACAAAAAAAAAAAAAATGCAAGGAAGGAGGCCTAAGATACTACCCAAGTGATTACACGTCTGCAAAATTAGGTCCTAGTGGGCTTTGCCACAATGAACATACATTGCATTTGTAATTTTAATTGACATATATTTTACTTATACTCAGGACGAGGAGTAGGGTGGGCGAGATAAATTTAACAAGGCCCTCACTCTCGGGGTCTTGCCCACTCAGAGGAGGCATGTGAACGCCCCTGTAAGGAAGTGCCTCCTCAAACTTTGCACCCTGGCCACCCTGCTTGCTCCACGGTAGGCCTGGCCCTGCCTCCCCTCTTCTTGTGACCTATGATAGTCCTGGATCTCATTTAACTTCAGTCTGGGATACCATCCCCTGCACACACTATACACAGTACTTTGTCATTTCAAAAGCCCTTTCATATGCATATTGCACTGACTGTCCACAAGAATATCTGAGGATGACAAGCCAGGTATTATAATTCCCATTCTACAAATGAAACACCAGAAATCCCAAGGTCACACTGCTGGCAAGTGGCATCAAACTCAGCCCAGTTCAGCTGACTCCAATTCCTCCATCTCCTAGAGTTTTCCGACAACAGGGACAAAAAATAAAAAATAAAACTTACGTTCTCTTATGTGTCTGAATGAGTGAATCTCTGAAGCGAAACAAACCCAAAACCCAAATATTCATCTCTCTCATCAAATAAGGACCTGCATCTTCCCTTCCCACCCTCCCCTTGGAAACTACAGGATACAGAAGCCCACAGGTGACAACGTTCTAGCCCCAACGGCTGCCTCACTGGGTAGACGCAGCCCCTCTGAATTATTAGCTGCAGCCTTTCTAGGGGACTTACAAGCAGGGTCTGGCAGCTGAATGGCACCAGGTGTGAACCATGGAACTCTTTGGGAGTCGGGGTGGGGCATCTGCCCAGGAGACATTAGTCTAAGAGAATCTCCTAGAGTCAGACAATCCCAGCAGGAACTCATGCAGCTAATTGCGGTATCTCCAGCTTTTCCCCTGGAGTGAGAGCAAAGAAATACTGTAGCAGCTAGCCCAGAGTCAACTAGGTGGCCCGCTGGCCCAGCAGTTTGCTTAGGGAGTTATCAGACCCTGAAATACCCTTTGTCCATCCTGCTATGTTTTAGGGTATCAGCAAGATCCCAACACTGCATTTCATAAAAATGAATATCACTCCCCCTGCCCTCTGAAGAGTTTATTTTGGTTGTAAAATAATACGTGCTTATTCTCACAGATTTGGAAACTATTCAAAATTATATAGAAAATACACAACCAAAAATACAACTACATAAAAATAATTATAGTTAACATATCAGGGTGTTGTCTATGTTTTGCTTTTCACTAAATAGGATTCACATTACATATTTAGGTTTTCATTTTAGATTCATGGGGTACATGTGCAGGTTTGTTATGTGGGTATATTGCATGATGCTGAGGTTTGGGCTTTTCTTTTTTTTTGTTTTTTGAGATGGAGTCTCGCTCTGTCACCCAGGCTGGAATGCAGTGGCACCATCTAAGCTCACTGCAAGCTCCGACTCCCAGGTTCACATCATTCTCCTGCCTCAGCCTCCCAAGTAGCTGGGACTACAGGCGCCCGCCACCACACCCGGCTAATTTTTTTGTATTTTTAGTAGAGACAGGGTTTCACCATGTTTGCCAGGACGGTCTCGATCTCCTGACCTTGTGATCCGCCCACCTCGGCCTCCCAAACTGCTGGGATTACAGGCGTGAGCCACCGCACCCAGCCAGAGGTTTGGGCTTCTAATGATCTTGTTGCTCAGGCAGTGAGCGTAATCCCAGCTGGTACTTTTTTAGAAACTGAAACTGAAATTGAAGTATCAAATCAGCAAAACACTCAATTTCCAATTATTTTTTTTCTTAAAATCTAAATCATGCCTGGCAGAATTCATCCTGTTCTTGTTTTACCTGATGCCCTGAGAAGAGTACAGATCCCCTTCCCTCTAGCCTGGTTCTTAGGTACGCTATTTTTTATTTTATTTATTTAGTTATTAGCCAAGCCTTTGCCTCCCTCTTCTGTTGAAAAGAGGAATAACTTGCAGCCAACACAAATTCTAAATTTGAGAAAACATTAAAAGGAAACTCTATCCTGGGATGTTTATATAAGCTGCACAAAGTGGCCTTAAAGAGGGTCTGGTATTACAGGACTATCCATACAACACTCAAATTAATACTTCCCAGAAAAAGTAAACTTTAAATCAGATTAGATCAGATCAGGATGAATTGCACACCCACCTGAGTAGCTGAACAAAATCAATGAAGTGATTCTTTGGTCACTGGACTAAAAGATTCAAGATTGATTTTTCTCCCTTTTAGTAAAATATGAAACTCCCTTGTAACTTGAGGTATTATTGGAGTCTTGTATCTTATGAGGATTTATGTGGCAAAGGCATAGCAATTTATCTAAAAACTTTCTTTCAGCAGCTAGACAGATGGCTGAATTTGCATGATCTCATCAGGCAGTGATTTTTAAAAGCATTAACCTCAGAAATAGGGGGGAAAAAAGGTTTCCTGCTAAGTACCAGGGTTCTCAATCACAAAATTAAGTATTCCTTTGC
Source organism: Piliocolobus tephrosceles (assembly GCF_002776525.5). Taxonomy (NCBI): domain Eukaryota; kingdom Metazoa; phylum Chordata; class Mammalia; order Primates; family Cercopithecidae; genus Piliocolobus; species Piliocolobus tephrosceles. The sequence continues at coordinate 92,260,368 of NC_045447.1, read as the reverse complement.
AAACTCAGTTATATCCTAATCAATTATGACCTCTTGCAATATTCAGTGGTCTGCAGGGAATTTTGAGTTTCTAAGGGACTTTCTGCTGTCCTGGAAGCACTCTGTAATAAGGTTGCTTTACAGGAAGTTTTTCTTTCTGATGGAGCTGCTTATGCACCGTGGAGTGTTGTTGTAAAGCCTTGCCTGGCTCATCTTATCCATGAGTAGCCGCTGCCTTCGGATCATCTGATGTGTATACCGTGCTGCTCCTCTTACCGAGAGTTGCCAATATTAAGCACTCACCTTGTATTAGGCCCTCTGCATATATGTGCATGCTAACAATTACTCATGATTATCCTCATTTCTGAGGTAAATAAACCTAAGGTTAAATGTAACTTACCTGAGACGGTGATAGTTCACGAGGCAGTGCTGAGAAGCAGACCCAGAGAGTAGGAAAAAAAAAGTCTCTGTGCTTGATGGCTACTCCTCTTTTAAAGGCTCCGCCTCACCTGGCAGGAAGGCACACCTGAGACCAGGTCTTCTGTGGTGATGAGAATCACCTGTGAAGCTTGCTCAGCACAGTTTCCCACCTCCACCCCCTCCCCCGCCCCAGAGATTCTGCCTCAGTGGGTGGCTTGTTAACAAATGATGCAGGTGATATTGATACTTCTCATCAGGCAACTATGGGAAGGGTCTTAGACCACGAGTCACCAGGGTAAAGGGTCAGGGAGTATTTTTGTGCTGTCAGAGAGTTGAGTACTCAACTTGGTAGTGGTGCCACACAAGCAGCCAGAGATCATTTGCAAAAGAATGGGCATGATTGTGATCCAATATTTTACTTCTAAAAACAGGCGGCTGCCAGGCACAGGGGCTCATACCTGTAATCCCAACACTTTGGGAGGCCAAGGCGGGCGGATCACAAGGTCAGGAGATTGAGACCATCCTGGCTAACATGGTGAAACTTCGTCTCTACTAAAAGTACAAAAATTAGCTGGGTGTGGTGGCACATGCCTGTAATCCCAGCTACTCAGGGGGCTGAGGTGGGAGAATCGCTTGAACCAGGGAGTCAGAGGCTGCAGTGAGCTGATGTTGCACCACAGCACACCAGCGAGGCGAGACTCCATCTAAAAAAAAACAAAACCAGGTGGCTGGCTGTAGTTTGCTGACCCCTATCTTAGACTATTCATAATACCATTTTTTTTTTTTTTTTTTTTTTTTTTTGAGACAGAGTTTTGCTCTTGTTGCGCAGGCTGAAGTGCAGTGGTACGATCTCGGCTCACTGCAACCTTCGCCTCCTGGATTCCAGCGATTCTCCTGGTCTCAGCCTCCCAAGTAGCTGGGATTATAGGCACCCATCACCACACCTGGCTAATTATATATGTATTTATTTAGTAAAGGAGGTGTTTCACCATGTTGGCTGGGCTGGTTTCAAACTCCCGATTTCAAGTGACCCATCTGCCTCGACCTTCCAAAGTGCTAGGATTCCAGGCGTGAGCCACCGCTCCCGGCCCATAATACCATTTCTAAAAATAATTTAATGCTTGCTAGTGGCCATCTCACTAAGGTTGTGTCTTTACAGGCAACTGATTTATAAGAGCATCTTCCAACTCCATGAAACATCACTTACATCGAAGGATAAAGTCAGGGTTAGATCTTCCCTCCCTCTTCAAGAAGCAGCACTTTTAATGTCAGATGGAGGTTGCTGATCTCCTGTGTCTACATAACTACATGACGTAGTGAGAAGACTTGGTAGGTACAGCACAGATAGATAAGCAAAGCTTGCGACTTGTCGTATTGGTGAGTGTGTTAGGCCGAATTCTAAGATGGCCTCCAAGATTGGCGTATCCCAGTGTAGACACACTTCTTCCAATTATTTAACCACACTGATTTAGGTGCTACTCTGAAAGGATTTTACAGCTGTAAATTAAGGTCCCAAATCAGTTGACCTTAAGGTGGAGCAATTATCCTGATAGGCTTAATGGAATCCACGGAGCCCTTGAAACCTGAGTCAGGGGTCAGAGACAGGCCAGAGAGAATCACAGTGGAAGGAGGATTCGAAGTAGAGGGGACAGTGTCCATTGCTGGCTTAGAGATGAAGGGGGCTGTGGGGCAAGGAAGGTGAGTGGCTTCTGGGAACTGAGAGTACCCCAGCTGACGGCCACCGAGAAAGGGCTTCTAGTCCTGCAATCATGAGAAAATGAATTCTGCCAACAACTACTGAGCTTGGAAGAGGATTCCAAGTCCCAGATGAGATCCAGAGCGCTGGCCAATCCCTTCACATCAGCCCAGTGAGTCACTGAGCAGAGCAGAGCGTTCAGCCACACCATGCCTGTTCTTCTGACCTATAAAAGCTGTGAGCTCATACATTGTTGTTCTAGTGAACTGCTACATTTCTAGTAACCTGATCCACAGCAGTGGAAAACTAATAGAGAGAGGCCTAGAGCTTTGATGTCTGAATTACTGCTGGTGATAATTAAGTCCAACAATTTCTGGTTTTAAACGAAAATGGAAGTGTCCCCCTTAAAGCCAGAGTTCATTGCACGTGGATTCTCACGTAACTCCAGCCAGAGTGCAAGCCCTCCTCTTAGAAATGTGACTGTCAAGATGAAGACTGTGATACCTGCAAGCTTATTTCAACACACTTGTGATACACAAAGCCTCAAACCAAATCTCGGGATGAATGGATGAGAGGGTATAAAAAGATAAAAAATGAGTTTACATCTTGGACAAAATACAGATATTTAAAAAATTAACTTTTAGTCAAGTATGATCATTGAAGTATAAGAAGAATGTACCAGAGCTCAGAAAACAGGGCAGTTAATTCTGAACAAGAGTTAGAGCTTACATGATAAGCACACAGTATAAACATAAGAATAGACACATACACTATTTTAAAGGACTAGGATGAGCCTTCAAGTGAAAAATGGTGGGGATTACAGAGAGCTTTGAACTATGTTCTTTACACAATGAACCGCCCAGGGCCCCTCAAGCTCTTCCTGCATCCCAGGATTTAGTAGCTCTGATCACCATGTAATCTTTTGGGGTACCTATTATTGCATGTGTGTTTTTGTTTGTTTGTTTGTTTGTTTGTTTTGAGACGGAGTCTCGCTCTGTCGCCCAGGCTGGAGTGCAGTGGTATGATCTCGGCTCACGGCAACCTCTGCCTCCCAGGTTCACGCCATTCTCCTGCCCCAGACTCCCGAGTAGCTGGGACTACAGGCGCTCACCACCATGCCCGGCTAACTTTTCGCATTTTTTATTAGAGATGGGGTTTCACCGTATTAGCCAGGATGGTCTTGATCTCCTGACCTCATGATCCGCCCGCCTTGGCCTCCCAAAGTGCTGGGATTACAAGCGTGAGCCACCACGCCCGGCTGCTTTTTTTTAAACTCCCTTATGAAGATGGCTGATGTTCAGTTGAGTCCAAAGAAGCATTTGATTTGCCTCCTGCTGTCTGAGGATGCCCTTACTGAATGCATGAGAAGTCATTCAACATCAAAGATCATTCAGCCATAGATGTGAGAGCCACTGTCACCTTACATAATTAAAATAGCCAGTGTCCCCTTAAAATTTTCCCCAGAGCAAAATACAGAGATGGGGAAGGCTGGAGGAATGAAGGAACATGGGCTTAATATGGAGAAATTTCTATTGGCACCGGCTCCCAAGCAGCCTTTTAACAGAGATGTTTAATTGATCTTTATTGAGCAGAACCTTCCCTTCTGCTTATAAAAGAAATGATCACTCTTCCCCCCTGGTTTTTTCTGAAAAAGTTAGTAACCTCAGTTTTATCTTACAGCAGAGATTTTTAATGACCGGGAGGCTATCACAAATAGAGTTTAATGGCCAAAATACAAGCCACATCCTAATCAGCCCTCATGGTTGAGACTGGCTTGCTTGCATCTGTTGATTTTCAGAGGGGCTTTTCCCAGCTGACAAGTGCATTGTTCCTGCCACTCAAGGTCTGCTGTGCAATTAACAAATGCTTTCAGCAGAGGAATCTATAGGCTTTTGCCAAAGACCCTTGAGGATGCTGTAATGTGTATCGATTTGAGCCTGTCATGCAGTGGCTCCCAGACAAGGCCTGAGCGCTGGACCCTAATCATTTGCACACATTGCACAAGAATATTTTGCAGGTATAAAGAGGATGATTTTATACTTCCAGGATTCAGGGACACTCCAGGATTCAGTGTAAACAGAGCTGCTGCTTGGTAGCTATGAAGAGTGGTTGAGAGCAAAAGTAATACTTTCCAAGTTACTTTCGTTCATTGTTAAAGGGCTTTATTGATAATAGCATTAGTTCTTGAAATAACCTTCAAAGAAAACAAACAGGAATTAAAATGTCCATTTTACAGCTAGAAAATTGTGAATTCAGTGCTCCTTCTGGTAGCCTCTTTGAGGAACAGAGTTATCAGTAAACTAGAGACTAGTGCTTGCTGCTACAGTAAACTATTATTATTCCAGGACTTGTTCTAGAGTTACAGATTTTCTCTGCTCCTTCTCTGGCTGCGGGCTTTGCCTCCTGTCACCTGCCACTCCCTCCCCACCCCTCCAAGTTGCATCTTAAGTGCAGTAGGTACTGTGGCCATAATTTCTAAAGCAAATTTGGGAGGCTGTTGTATGAAAATGACATGTTCTTAGATGGACCACCAGACAAAAGTGTTTAAAATCATGATTGTCCACAAAAATCTAAGATATGTGGTCACTGTCAGAGTGTGGCTCTAACCTTTCCCTACATAGCTAGAAAAGGAAAGTGAAGGAAGGGAAACACCTACCGTTTACTGACATGGGAACATAATTAAGGTAGATGCAAAACTGGGCCTGAGCTCTTACCTTGAATCTGATGGGGAGGGAGAACGGAAGCAGCTTTATGCCTGAGATTGTGGTTCTCATTTCACCTGGTATCACAGTTAAACACAGTCTATGTTAGGTTTTTTTTTGTTTTTTTTTTTTTTTTGTTTTTTTGTTTTTTTGAGACAGAGTCTTACTCTGCCATCCAGGCTAGAATGAAATGGCACAATCTTGGCTCACTGCAACCTCTGCCTCCTGGGTTCAAGCTATTCTCCTGCCTCAGCCTCCCAAGTAGCTGGAATTATAGGCACACACCACCACGCCTGGCTAATTTTTATATTTTTTTCTAGAGCGGGATTTTTGCCGTGTTGACCAGGCTGGTCTCAAACTCCCAACCTCAGGTGACCCACCCGCCTCAGCCTCCTGAAGTGCTGGGATTACAGGCGTGAGCCACCACGCCCAGCCTATGTTAGGTTCTTTCCCAGTGTTATGAACTGAATTGTGTCCCCCTAAAAAATTCATCTGTTGAAGCCCTAACTCCCAGCATCTCAGAGTGTGACTGTATTGGTGATGGGACCCCTTTAAAGAGGTAATTAGGAGAAAATAAGGCCAAAACGGTGGGTCTTAAACCAATCCGACCAGTGTCCTTATAAAGAAGAAGAGGAGACACCAGGGATGTGTGAGCACAGAGAAAAAACCATGTGGGGACACAGTAAGAAGGTGGCATCTGCAAGCCAAAGAGAGGCCCCAGAAGAAACCAAAATTGCCAAAACTTTGATCTTGGACTTCCAGCCTCTGGAACTTCTAATTGTAATTAGATCTCGAACTTCCAGCCTCTGGAATTTCTTAGACTTTGATCTTGGACTTCCAGCCTCTGGAATTTCTAATTGTAATTAATTTTTCTATTCCCATACAGACATCATTTTCTTTTAGACAAGCTCTCCCTGTTATTTAGGTTGGTATCAGGAATGGAGCAGAGATTGGAACTCAGGTCTCTCTGGCTTGAGATAGGAATCTACAATTGTCTAACTCTTGAGCCCACATACCCATCTGTTACCTGCCAGACACTGCATCCAACCCATTCTCATCTCCAGCAATCATTCTTAAACTCCATCAAGCATCAGAACAGCCTACACTACTTCTTAAAACACGACTGCAGGCCGGGCGCGGTGGCTCACGCCTGTAATCCCAGCACTTAGGGAGGCCGAGGCGGGCAGATCACAAGGTCAAGAGATCGAGACCATCCTGGCTAACACAGTGAAACCCCGTCTCTATTAAAGTCCCAGCTACTTGGGAGGCTAAGGCAGGAGAATGGTGTGAACCTGGGAGGCGAAGCTGGCAGTGAGCCAAGATCGCGCCACTGCACTCCAGTCTGGGTGACAGAGCAAGACTCCGTCTCAGGAAGAAAAAAAAAAACCCAATTGCAGACCTGTCCCCAGCCTCAGACTTTTAGATTCAATGGATCAGGGATGTGGCCTGAGAATGTGCATGTCTAGTAAGACTCTAGGTAAGTCTCCTGCTGCTGCTCCATGCTGGACTACACTTTGAGAAGCACAAACATCAGGCACTGCCTTACTCATAGAAGTACAAATATAGAATTATTTATTTGTCTCTTGCCCTCCCCTGACTCTAAGCTTTTGCAGATCAGGCTTGTATTGTTCAACATTTTCCTGCTGTATGGTCCAGGGACTAGAGTGGGTTTCTCCAACCAGCGGCCCATAGGCCACATGTGGCCCAAGATGGCTTTGAATGTAGCCCAACACAAATTTGTCAGCTTTCTCCTTTTTTTGAGACAGAGTTTTCTCTTGTCATGCAGGCTGGAGTATAATGGCATGATCTCAGTTCACTGCAACCTCTGCCTCCTGGGTTCAAGTGATTCTCCTGCTCCAACCTCCCAAGTAGCTGGGACTACAGGCATGCACCACTACGCCTGGCTATTTTTGTATTTTTAGTAGAGACAAGGTTTCACCATGTTGGCCAGGCTGGTCTCAAACTCCTGACCTCAGGTGATCTGCCCACCTCAGTCTCCGAAAGTGCTGGGATTACAGGTGTGAGCCACCGTGCCCAGCCAACTTTCTTAAAACATTATGAGAGTTGTTAGCAATTTTTTTTAGCACATCAGTTATTGTTAGTGTTAGTGTATTTTATGTGTGGCTCAAGACAATTCTTCCAGTGTGACCCAAGGAAGATAAAGATTGAACACTCCTAGTGGTAGGTGCCTGTTATGGGTTCCATTGTAGCTCTGCCCCAACCCTGCCCATTGCCAAAATTCATCTGTTGAAGGCCTAACTCCCAGTACCTTAGAAAGTGAGTGTGTTTAAAGAGGTGATTAAGTTAAAACAAGGACATTAGGGTGGGCCCTAATCCAATTTGACTGGTGTCCTTAAAAGAAGAGGAAATTTGGAAACATGAAGAGACACCAGACACAGGCACACACAGAGGGACGAGAATATCCACACAGTGAGAAGGTGGCATCTGCAAGCCAAGAAGCGGGGCCTCAGAAGAAAGCAAACCTGCTGGCACCTTGATCTTGGATTTCAGCCCCCGACCATGAGAAAATCAATTTCTGTTGTTTAAGCTCTCTGGTTGCTGGGCTCTGCCATATTTTGTTATGGCACTCACAGCTCACTAATAACATTGTTATGGGATCCTTGGGTGTGTCGCTTTGCCAGCTGGAAACCTCTGTGGCCAGTGGTGCCTTTGCCCAAGTTTTGCTCTGACCTGCTGGGATTGTTCCACCCACTCAGCCAGGCAGGCTGCACTCAGCTCACGCTACTGGCCTGGATCCCATGCCTGCCAAGGGTGAGCCAGACGCAAAGTGCCAAGGGGTGTGTGAGCATGCGTGGGGTCCAGGCAACTGTGCACAACCAGGCACACCGGCTGCAGCAGAGTGGGCAGCTCCAGGCATCGGCACAAGCGCCAGCTCCCTGTGAAGCTGCCACTGGACCAGGTGTACCACAGGCAGCTTCCACAGCTGACACCAGGCAATCCAGTGGCACCCAGAAGCTTGGAGATTCCAGGAACCGCAGAGCCTTAAAGAGGGTGTCACAGCCCTGGTTCAAGGGGCTCCTAGGTCTGCGCTCCTTGAAAAGTTGCAGCTCTTCTCTCCTGTCTTCTCTCCTTGTCACCCTCAATGTGGCGACCAAGGGGTGTATTTCAGCCTTGTTTGTGTCACAGCTCTTTTATCCCTGCCATTCGGCGGGTCCCCAGTTCTTGTCCTGCATCCAGGAAGAATGAGGTACACAGACAAGTAGGGGTGAGCAAGACGAAGAGGAGCTTTATTGAATGATAGAACAGCTCAGAGGAGACCCGCAGTGGGTGGTTCCTCTCTGTAGCCAGGGTGTCCAGACAAGTATCCAGCTTTCAGCAGAGAGGGTAGCTCCTCTCTGCAGGGAGGTCATCCCATCAGCTCTTCAGCTCCCAACAGAGAGAAGACCCTGGGGTGGACAGTTCTCCCTGCAGCTGGCTGCCCCAGCGTCTCTTCCGGTCTGACTGAATCTGGGGCTTTTTATGGGCCTCCGAGGGGAGGAAGTGTGTGCTGATTGGTCCATGGGAGGCCATGGGCGTGCCTGGGAAAAGCACCACAAGTTCCCGCTCTCCTCTGAGGGACCAGCAGCCAGGCCTCCAGGTTTCAGGCACTCCCCAGCTTGAAGGTGGGACTTCCCTGGGACCTGCTCCCTTCCACACAGAAGCCATCTGCCTCCTGCCACCGTTCATGGCGCCCAGGCTCTTCGTGCCAAGGGGTGCCCGCAGGCCCACACCAAACTGCCCTCAGCCCTTGCTAGGCCTCCCTCCCATGCTAGTTGGTGCCCAAAGTCTGGAGGGGGCCAAGGTGGCAGGGGGCTGGCGTGTCAGCGCTGCCCCAATCCTTTGCACACCCGGCCAGGCTGCAACGTGCCCAGTCCTGGCCCCAGAGTTGCTCTGAGATTGGAGCAGGCACCAGAAGTGGGGAGGGGCCAGGCAGGGGAGCAGACAACTCCGAGCCTGTTGGGGGAAGCGGGGGCCCTTTCCAGACCCTTGAGAGTGCAGAGATGCCTGGGTCCACAGCCGCGACTTGGGTAGCTGCAGCTGCACCTGGGAGGGTGGGACTCCTGCCTGCTCCTGGCTCCTACCAGCTGGGTGGAGTGCAGGACTGCCCCGGGCCCAGCTCCACCTCGGGGCCCCTCTCTGCCCACCTCTCTATGCTTGATCACGCTGCTCCCACAGCCACTCCTGCCGTCACTGCCCGTGCCTCCTGCTGCAGCCAGCATGATGGTAGTGGCCGCTCTGGATGGCTTGCCACTGCCATCAACAGTACCCAAAATATGAATGTAAAAGGTGGCCTAGAGTAGCTAACACCTATGTGGTGTTTACTACATGCCAAAAGCTGCTCTAGATACATCACATGTATTAACTCAATCCCTACCAAAACCCAACGATGCTCTAGATACATCACATGTATTAACTCAATCCCCACCAAAACCCAACGA
>NC_045447.1:92187385-92251122 GCF_002776525.5 Piliocolobus tephrosceles | reverse complement strand
CTAGATACATCACATGTATTAACTCAATCCCCACCAAAACCCAACGACATGGGCACTACTGTCATCAACCCCATTTTACAGATGAGAAAACTGAGGCACAGAGAGGTTCAGTGAACAGACCATGCATCTGGCAAGTGGAAAAGCTGGGATTGAAACCCAGTCACCAGCCAGAGAATTCTCTGTTCTGTCTCAAAATTACTGCCCCTATCCCCCAATTGATCATCCACAAAACCTTCCAAAATGGTGCTTGGGGGCAGCGTGGAAGGCAAATCTGAGAATACTCTGTCCCGCTCTTCAGAGTCAAGGAATCACAAGTTGGGAAGCTTTGGAGAGACAGGGAAAGCTGGTTCATCTCAGAGGCCACAGGATGAAAAAGAAGAGACACCTGAGCCTGATGAACTGAGGTCCCCAGGCCAGGAAGGCTTTTCTCAGGATGGCTGCCACCCTGATCCTCCGCTCTGCCAGGGACATGGGCCTGCTGTCAGGTGGCCTTATGTTCCTCTGAGTGTGTTGGCCCCTGCAGGCACTTAGGGTGCGCCATGGGCTGCTAGGGCATAATGTCAGAAATGGTTCACATCCTCTCCAGCAGTCATTTATCCAGGACGAGCAGAGAAGAGATGTCAGACTGAGACACAGAGAACCTTGCCTTTATCCTCTGGACCAGAGCTTCTCCACCTCAGCACTAGTGTCATTGTGAGCTGGGTAATTCTTTGTCGTGGGAGGTTGCCGTGCACACTGTAGGATGTTTCATAGCATCCCCAGCCTCTACCAACTAGATGCAAGAAGCACATTGCCTACTTGTGACACCAAAAATGTCTCTAGACATGGCCAAATATCCCCTGAGGATAAAATAACTCCTGTTGAGAAACACTCTTCTACATTATAAGAGAAACAGAAGAAAAAATACTACTTTAAGATATTTATTTCCATCTGTCAAAAAGTTATAAGATTTGTAAACATTGCTTGTTGTTTTTTTGAGACAGGGTCTTGTTCTGTCACCCAGGCTGGAGTGCAGTGGCGCGATCTCCACTCATTGCAACCTCTGCATCCCAGGTTCAAGCAATCCTCCCACCTCAGCCTCTAGAGTAGCTGGGACCACAGGCACACACCATCATGCCTGTCCAATTTTGGTATTTTTTGTAGAGACAGGGTTTCTTCATGTTGCCCAGGCTAGTCTCAAACTCCTGAGCTCAAGCAATTCACCTGCCTTGGCCTACCAAAGTGCTGGGATTACAGGCATGAACCACCACTCCTGGCAAGCTATGTAAACATTCTACATCTATGGTATAAACCGGGCTGTCTTAGAGGCACCCCTCACCCCCCAGCCCTTGCACAGTGCACAACCTGCCCAATTGTACGTGGCAGTCCTCCTCCCCTTCTCTCTCTCCTCAAGCCTGAAAGGAGAATGAGGCTAATCTGCCCTGCCTTTGATCATTTCTTTCTACTTCACAAATTTCTAAGATGCTAAAGGAAACCCAAGAGCTCACAATACCATCAAAATTCAAGCCTCCTTGGGGTTTGGTTTGGGATTGACCTTTCTCCACCCTGGAGTGAAGATTCAGAAAATAAATCCCATACTGATCCTTCTGATTTTCTAGTCCAGCCACAAATGTGTGACACGCATGAGATGCTAATAACATTTTTTCTCCCTCATTGCTGAAGCAATAGATAAAATAATTTTATAGCTATGTTCTGCTATCCCTAAAGCAGGCAGTATTAATTAGGAAATAAAGCAGTGACAGGGTGTGTGTTAATGGGCTATTAATGCCTGCCATGGGTGCCCCACACGGCCTGAAGCCAAAGGCCGAGCAATTTCCACCACCCAGTAAGTACTCTAATAGCCAATTAAAGCCTATCCTGAATTGGCTCCTTTCTCTTGGTCAGGAATTTTTTCAATTTAAAAAATCATGAAGTTTCCAAGTAAGCATAGATTTAGTTTTAATGCAAGTTCCTTCTCTCTTCCTGCAATAAAAGGGAAATCCACCCACAGAGGATAAGGGAGAGAAATCAAAGGGAAGGCCTGGGGTGACAGGGACTGACATACCTGCCCTTGTAGCTATTCTTTGTTGGAGGCAAGAGGTCCCCAGTGTGGGGTTATTTACTCCAGCCATTCCCTTCCTGTTTGTGCAAGCTTCCAGAAGAAAGGAGCCTGACATTTCTGTAGGAGCTTTTGTTTTAGAGTGTATTTAGTCCTGTTTACACTGTATCTTCTAACAATACCTGTCTCCTAATAAAAATAAGAGCTGAGATAACATACACTGGATGCTTACTTTGTTCTAGTGCTGCTATGGGCATGCATCTATTATCTCACTTAATTCCAACAACCCAGCCTCCTATGGGAAGGTCTATTATTATGCCCATGCTGCTGATGGAGAGAAAGGCACAGAGAGGTTAAATAACTTACCCATGATCACACAGCTAGCAATTGGGAGAATCAGTTTTTAAACCCAGATCATCTACCTCTAATTCTGGCAGCCTGGAGCTGGAGTCAAGGCCTACATGGCTCTTCTGCTCACTTTGACTTTGTGGTACAGGCCAACACTCATGAAGCAAGTGGATTATAGTATTCACATTGCAGATATTTTCTACTCCTGGGGTCAGAATGCAAAATCAACACATAAAAATCAGTTGCATTTCTATACACTAACAATGAACAATCTGAAACAGGAAATTTAGAAAATAAAGCCATCTATAATTACATCAAAAAGAACAAAATACCTAGGATTAACCAAGGAGACAAAACACTTGTATTCTAAAAACTACAAAACGAAGCTGAAAGAAATTAAAGAAGACACAGATAAGTGGAAAGACATCCCATTTTCATGGATTGAAAGACTTAATATTGTTAAAATATCCATATTACCCAAAGCAATCTATAGATCTAACACAACTCCTATGAAAACCTTAATGGCATTTTTTTTTGGCAGAAATAGGGGGGATATTTTAAAAATTCATATGGAATCCCAAAGAACCCTGAATTACCAAAACAATCTTGAGAAAGAAAAACAACCAAGAGGCCAGACATTTTGTGATTTCAAAACATATTACAAATCTACAGTAATCAAAACAGTATTGTACTGGAATAAGGACAAACACATAGACCAATGGAACAGAATAAAGAATCCAAAAGTAAGCCCTCACATATATGATGGAATGATCTTCCACAATGGTGCCAAATTACATATTGCAGAAAGGATAGTCTCTTTAACAAATGGTGTTGTAAAAATGGAATATTCCCATGCAAAAGAATGAAAGTGGACCCTTATCTTATACCATATGCAAAAATTAACTCAAAATTAAAGTCCTGACCGGGCACAGTGGCTCACGCCTGTAATCCTAGCACTTTGGGATGTCGAAGCAGGCAGATCACAAGGTCAGGAGTTCGAGACCAGCCTGGCCAATACGGTGAAACCCCGTCTCTACTAAAAATATAAAAATTAGCCAGGTGTGGTGGCGGGTGCTTGTAATCCCAGCTACTCAGGAGGATGAGGCAGGAGAATCGCTTGAACCTGGGAGGCAGAAGTTGCAGTGAGCTGAGATCATGCCACCGCACACCAGCCTGGGTGACAAGAATGAAACTCTGTCTCAAAAATAAAAATAAAAATAAACCGATTTAACAACAAACAAACAACTTACATAGATACTTTTCCAAATAAAATATACGAATGAACAGCAAGCATATGAAAAAATGCTAAATATCCCTAACCATTCAGGAAATGCAAATCTAAACCACAATGAGCTATAACTTCACACCAATTAGGAAAACCACTACAAGAAAAAACAAAAAAAAACAAAACAAAAAAGAGAAAATAACAAGTGTTGGAGAGGATGCACAAAAACTGGAACCCTTGTGAACCATTAGTGGGAATGTAAAATGGTGCAGCTGATATAGAAAACAGTATGAACGTTCCTTCAAAAAATTAAAGATAGAATTACTATATGATCCAACAATCCCACTTCTGGAATATATCCAAAAGAGTTAAAAACAGGGTTTCAAAGAGACATTGTACACCCATGTTCACAGCAGCATTATTCATAATAGCCAAGAGGTGGAAGCAACCCAAATGTTATTGATGGATGAGTGGATAAACAAAATGGGGTCTATACATACAATGGAATATTATTTTGCCTTTAAAAGGAAGAAAATTTGGCCGGGCGCGGTGGCTCAAGCCTGTAATCCCAGCACTTTGGGAGGCCGAGATGGGTGGATCATGAGGTCAGGAGATCGAGACCATCCTGGCTAACACTGTGAAACCCCGTCTCTACTAAAAATTACAAAAAACTAGCCGGGGGAGGTGGCGGGCGCCTGTAGTCCCAGCTACTCAGGAGGCTGAGGCAGGAGAATGGCGTGAACCCGGGAGGCGGAACTTGCAGTGAGCTGAGATAAGGCCACTGTACTCCAGCCTGGGCGACAGAGGGAGACTCCGTCTCAAAAAAAAAAAAAAAAAAAAAAGGAAGAAAATTCTATCACATGCAACAACATGGATGAAGCTTGAGGACATTTTGCTAAGTGAAATACGCAGATCATAAAAAAACAAATACCGCATATGAAGTATCTAACACAGTCAAACTCTTAGAAACAGGAAGTAAGGTGGTGGTCACCAGGGTTGGGAGAGAAGGGAAGAAGGATGGTGGTTGTTCAATGGGCGTAGAGTTTCAGTTTAGCAAGATGAAAAAGTTCTAGAGATCTGTAGTACAGCACTGTGTGTATAGTTAACCCTACTATTCTAGACACTTAAAAATAGTTAAGATGGTAAATTTTGTTATGTGTTTTTTAACACAATACAAAAAACTGACATTGAAAAAGAGCACAAGGCAAAGATGAGAATCAAATTCATATTGTGGAGTCTCTGAATTTGGAGACTTAAAGAAAAAGGAATCTGTTTTTCTGGGTTGCTTAAAACACAGTACCACCAGGTGTAGTAGGGAGTGAACAGAGGGCATCTCAAGGTCCCTTCTGGACTTAGGATTTAATGCCCATTTATTGAGAACCTCTTGGTGCATTTGCTCAGTATTATATCAAGATGGAGTTTTTCTATGTGCCCTAAAAGCTTATGATCTAAAAAGGCCAGAGAAACAGGGGAGACATAAAAAATGCCAGAACAATGCAACAACCTTAATCAGACTGTCTTTGCTTTTCTTTGCTTCTAAGTCCCTGGCTTTAAATTTAATATTGTGTCATGTCTTTATTTTTCTTGAGTTTTCTTAAAAGATCATATAAAGATTTTCTTCCATGCTAAGGCTTTTATATTGTATTTTTCTTAAAATGGAGTATGGTACATTTACCCTTCATCCAAGGATTGCTTATAACTCACCTTGCTTTATTAAGAATGCTGCTAGAGGCTTCTATGCCCCTAGTAATAAAAATGTATTTTCAGGCCCATTCAAACCAATGAAACTCTGAGTTTTCAGAGCACAAGATAATGAAAATTCTCTAGATCAGTGTCTTTTAGTACTTTTAATCTGTTAACAGACCCTGAGTGTCTCAGATGAAAGGGACTCTAGCATGAATTGCTATCATTAATAGCATTCCATCCAGGTAACTCTTGATTATTCCAATTTCTCACAAATTTGGACACTTTTACTGCCTCTATAACATCTCTAGGGGGTAAGAAAGAAAAGCAACCTGTGCAATTTATTTCCCAAAATGTACACAGAAATATAATTGCACATACACACAGGAAAGCATTATAAATAATGGATGAGTAGCAAGGGAATGCCAATAATAGAACTACTCATGTAACAAGACAACACTCATCACTAAATGTCCCCTCACCAAAATAGATTGAGAATTCTTAGGGACCACCAAGCCAGAGATGAAGATTTATAGAAATCTGGGATGTTTGAAAAGTGAGAGGTTGTGTGACCTCCTTGAATAAGATAGCAATTATCTTCCAAAATTGCAAAAATGGTTACAACTAGTCTCCTCCTTATATCCTCCCCTTTAGCAATGTGACTTTACAGCTTCTCCCATCAAGAGATGGAGTCTGTTTCCCCATCCTGTGAATCTGGTTTGACTCTGACTTGCTTTGGCCAATATAATGCAGCAGAAATGGCCAGGCGCAGTGGCTTACACCTGTAGTCCCAGCATTTTGGGAGGCTGAGGCGGGCAGCTGGCTTGAGTTCAAGAGTCCAAGACCAGCCTGGGCAACATGACAAAACCCCATATCTAGAAAAAATACAATAAATAAATAAATAAATAACAGGGCATGGTGGCACGCACCTGTAGTCCCAGCTACTTGGGATGCTGAGGTGGAAGGATCACTTGAGCCGGGGAGGTTGAGGCTGCAGTGAGCTGAGATCACACCAGTTCACTCTAACCTGGGTGATAGTGAGATCCTGTCTCAAAAAAAAAAAAAAAAAAAAAGAATGTAGCAGAAATGATGGTGGGCCACTTGGGAGCCCAGGCCTCTGGAAGACTTGCATCTTCTACTCTCCCCGCTGGAGCCCTGCTGCAGCCACAAGCACCAGCCCCTGCGACCTGCTGGATGATGAGAGACCTGGCTCATCAGCCCTATGAGCTGCGCTGACAGCCAACCCCTAGCTGACCCCACAGATGCAGAAGCAATTCCAGCTAGGTTTTGGGAAAGAATTAAGAATTCACTCTTGTATGTGAATATGCTGTATGAGCTCCTCTGCAAAGATATTATTTTTCAAAAGCATTTTTTTATTGTGAATCCCTGTGTGAACATATCGAAATAGCACTTCAATGATTATTAGAGAGTAAATGATGTAAATTGAAATTGAGGGTAAAATATAATCATCTATCCAAACTCACAACATGTTTAATATATATATTTATATAAATATATATAAATTTTCTTCAGGCAATCATCTGAAGAGAAACAGACTTGGATGAAAACACAGTCCAAAGAATAAGAGCAGGGAAGAAAAAGTGAATTTAACACCAACTGTTGCCTCTAGAGTATAATGGGAAGTATATGTTTGGCTCTTTGTATAATTTTGATTACAAATGCATTATATGAGTTGTACATATAGGGAAGAAAACAAAGCATTAAAATAATCAATAAAGAAGGATGCCAGAAAGGTAGCCTAGGGCAGGAAGTCACTCCCCATGTTAAAATGATTGACAGGGCAACCCAAGGAGGTGGATATGAAACTGAATTAGGGCTTGGCAGTAGGAAGAATCAGGGGACTATCCAGGGCTGGTACTCACCTTCCAAAGAAATGAAAAGGACAGAAACCTGACTGGAGTCAAAACAGAACCGCAAAGGGCAAGGCTGGGTGTGTAACATGTGGATCCCAGCATGTGTGTTTCTACACTTCTGAGGCTCTGTGTGGCTGCTATTTCCTCCATCCTCCGTGATGCCCATCACTATAAATAACTCAGGGTTGGCTCACTCAGGTGGCCTCATCACTTCCACCTATCCATGGAGTTGATAGCCACTTGCTCAAAGTAAGTCCATCTCCCTGGGCTTACAGCCACCAGTGAGGGATGAGACCACCACAAGTCGGTGAGAAACACAGGTTGTCACCAACAACCAGCTGAGAAGGAGGAAGACATGCTCAGTGGAGCAGCTGGGTGGACTGATGACATGGGGTTGAGTTCTGAAGGCCCAAAGGAGGCGGATGTAGGAAAAGAACAAGGGAAGGGCGGTCATGAGGATACAGCCAAGCCCCATAATATGGATATTTAATTTATGTATCTTATATATACTCAATTAAATTTGTTCTGAATTAAAAAGAGAAAAAAATGATAATGGAAACCATACCTGTGATGTCACTCACCCATCCGCTCAATGAGCTCAGAGCCTAGAGTCAGAGGGAAATGGGAAGTGTCAATCTGCTGTTCACTCAAGAAGTCCCAGTCCTCAGAAGCCTCTCATTCCAGAAGCATCTTGCTTTTTGCATTTTTCAAGTGAAGGTTGACAGCATATGCATCCCAAAATATGCCACTTTGGTATAAGAATTATTTTGAGCAAAGGGCACTTTAAAAATAGCAGATGCAAGAAGAACATCCTAATCTTCCCGTTTCTTCCTAAAAGCAGAAGATAAAAACTCCCACATGAAAGATGCGCCAGGGGAAAAGAAACATTCTTCAATGGGGAGCCATAGCCAGGAGATTTCTGTACACACAGACCTTGTTCAAATAATTCTTATCTTCTTTAGGCCTCCCCATATAATTTAGTTACTTTTCCACAACTGCCTCTCTTTGTTCAACCTAATATAAAAGCATGTGGGTTTTGCCACTTCTTTGGGGCCTCATTTCTTTGTAAGGGCTCCCATGTCACAAAAAACTGAAATGCTTTTCTCCTGTTCATCTATCTTACATCAATTTAGTTCTCAAGCCCAGCCATGACCCTAAGAGGGTACAGGTAGAGTTTTGCCTGCTCTACACAAACAAAATTATTCCTAAGGGCAAGCAACCCCTTTGTCTAGTTCTCAAAGAAACAGCAATCTCTCCTAATGCTAGGGAAAAAATGGACTTCTTCGGCTCTTTGAGAAACAATCATGTATATCTCCCGAATGGTATAGGCCTAGGGAATCTTTCAAAAATAATTAATCATCATCAATGGAATTTTTTTTGGTCTGATGTACTGATTCAAGAGCCTAACCTTCCCATAGTGGGAAGGGAAGGATAGGGAGAGATTTGTTAAAGGCTACAAAATTACAGCTAGACGGGAAACATAAGTCCTAATGTTCATTACTACTGTAGGATGACTATAGTTAACGATGATATATAGTTTCAAATAGCCAGAAGAATATTGAACCGTCCCAACACAAAGAAATGATAACTGTTTGAGATGATGGATATACTAATTAACCTGATCTGATCACTGCACATTATATGTACCAAAATATCACCATGTACCCCATGAATATGTACAATTATTATTTGTCAATTAGAAAACTAAAATTCATCACTGGGCACTGTGGCATGTGCCTATAGTCCCAGCTACTCTGGAAGCCAAAGCAAGAGGGTCTCTGAGCTCACAAGTTCAAGACCAGCTTGGACAATATAGCAAGACCCCGTTTCTGAAAAAATATAATAATACTAATCAATTTTTTGCAAAAGAATCTAACCTTCCCATAGCATATGACTTAGATGTACTGAAAGAGAAGAGAAAGAAAGGCAAATGAATCAAGGGCTGCCAACCCAAGGAGTCAAGGAGCACCCTCCAGAGAGTCTGTGGAAAACTTCAGAAAGGGACCATCTAGTTAGTGACATCCTAGAGAAGACATGAGCCCAGTGTCCTGTGGGCTCAGCAGGCCATCTTCTCTTCCTACATCCTACAATTTCCTTGTCTGCTGACTCCTTCCCGCCCATGTTGAAATAGCCACAGGCTCTTTCCAGCAGAAAATGCCCTCCCTGTCCTCTGTCTTTGGCGTCCCTCTGTCCAGTCCTCTAGTATTTCCCTCCACCACTGGGTTTCTCTATCTGCCTCCTGTTGCTCCTCTCCCCTCCTCTTCAGTCCACTGTAGTCTGGTTTCTGCTCCAATATTCTACAGGAACTGCTCTCCTTAAAGCCCATGATGATTTACTTGTTGACATATCCAAAACACCATGTCTCAATCCTTATCTTTTGTGACCTCCAAGCAGAGTTGAACCTCTTAAATGATGTCTCTAGCTTGAAAACAGCTCTTTCCTGGGTTTCTGTGCTGCCACCCTCCTGATGGTTTCCTCCCTCGCACCATGCCCTCTCAGTCTTCTTCTGAGCTTCTCTTTCCTGTTGGTGTTTCTCAGGTTCTATGTCAGGTCCTCTGTCTGCTTTCTTCCTCAGCTGTCTCCCTGGAGGATCTCCTCCACTCCCCTGGCTGAAATCTGTCTCGCTCCAAGAACACTCTACACAGCTTTAGACCTCTATATATGATGTCCTGTGAAATATCTCCCTTTGGATGTCTCATACGGACACTTCAAACTCAACTCACCCATATTAGTCGATGTTTGGTCAGAAAAACAGCCCATGAAAGGTCATTCAATGAAGCATATTTCATCTGATGAAGGAAAACTCAAAAGGCCAAACCAGAGGTCAAGACAGCCCAAAGAGTCACAACAGCTGGCAGCCACAGCCATCCCATGGCTCGCGGGGAATGAAAGAAATGGTGTGGCCACAGCCTTAGAACAGAGCTGCCTGGTGAGGGTGGGGACTCCAGAGACAGAGCAGCCAGTAGCCCTGCCACAGCTGCAGCTGCTGGAACAGCCTGAGTAGACAGAGAGGAAGAAACATGCTGACTTCTCTCTTGCTCCCGTTCTCCAGCCTCCTGCCAATGCTTTCCATTGGCTGAACCTACCTGGAAGAGTTGACAAAGAGCTCTGGGAGGTGGCATTTTCAGGGTCAGCACCCTGTGACACTGAGCAGAGCAGTGGAAAGCCAGGGAGTGCACCTGAAACAAACAGGCAAATGATGTACAAGACCCACTTCTTCCTTTGTCCCCTGTCCCAGTGAATGGACCATCTTACAGTTGCATGGTGTTATCTCACTTTGTGAATGTACCATAGTTTGTTGAATCCATTTCCTCTGTTCGAGCATTTTGGGTAGTTTCTAACGTGTGGCAACTGTAAATAATGCTGCAATCAAATAACGTTTTGTGCATATGTATTTTCATATTGTTAGAATTATGTCTTCAGGATAAATTCCTAGACATGGGGTTGCCAGGTCAAATGTTAAATACACATATATTTGTTAATACATTGCCAAATTGCCTTTCATCAGTTATACCTTTTTGTATTCCCATCAACAATATATGAGAGTGCTTCTTCCTGTGGCCACGTGTAAGAACGGCAGCCTCTGGAGGGTACCATATTGCTTGTATATTTTGAGTATCACATACGAACTCTCTTAAGAGAAAGTCAAATGAAAGTCCCTTCAAAGATGCCCAAATTGCTCGTCTCTCCTTAATCATTTTTCAAAAAAATTAACTCCTGCTCTAACGTTCAGATCTTAGCTCAAATGTTACCTCCCACCTCCCAGTTTGGATGGTGCCCCTCTGACATACAGTCTCACAGCTCTGTGTTATCTACTTCATATTTTACATCCAATTGTTTACTTGTTAATGTCTGGCTCCCCAACTAGGCTGTAAGCTCCAAGAGGGTAAAAGAAAGCAGAGATTACTTGGCAAACTACCCAGGCTTCCACATGGCTGAGGTGTGCTTGACTCCACACCCAGCTCCAAGGCGGGCCCTGATTTTTATTCCTGCCAATTAGCATAGACCTTCCTCATTGGTTTAGGAATGAGAACCTGACCTAAGCTGGTCCAGTTGGAACGAGCCTCAACACCATCATTGGGGAGGCTGAGATACCCATTTTTATCACCTGGGCAACCTCATATGAAGAGGCAATGTCAGGAATGTCTGTGCCCTGTGGTTAGAACAAAACAAGACATTAAGAAGGGAAAAGTCAGTGAACCCTAAAAAGATGGGCCCTTTGGAGCGAACCAGACCTGGAGCTGGCCCTGAGTTCTGATTTAGATATGGTGTGTCTTTGCAAAATTCATGTTGAAATTTAATTGCCAATGTAATTGTGTTGAGAGGTGGTGGGATCTTTTTGGTTTGTTTGTTTGTTTGTTTGTTTAGATCCAGGGACAAACTGGAAAAGAGGTGTTTGAGTCTTGAAGGATCCACCCTCATGAGGGATTAATTCAGTCTCACCAGAGAGAGTGCGTTCTTGTTCTTGTGGGACTGGATCGTTGACTGAAAGAGCAGATTATGTCAATCAACAATTTTTCTTCTTTTTTTGGCTTTAGGTAGTTTGGATCAAGTTTTCTATTTATTGTGAGCATCAAATCCTAATTGTTACAAAACCTTCATTGTTTTGCTTGTCCCTGTATCCACAAGAACGCTGCTCATGGAAGATGCTGAGTAACTACTGTAGCTGTTGTATAATGTGCAGCCGGGAGAATTTTGGGTGGCTTAATAGAGGAGGTGACAGCTGAAGCCTTAATTTGAACCTATTTCCTTACAAAATGTGTAACATTGCCCTAGATTTAAATGCATCTGAAATCTAAAGTGTTTCCCTGTGTACTTTATAGCAGAATGTTTGCTACCTGAGATTATTAACCTGCTCACCTGTCATTTCCCAGTAACTCCTGAATATTTCTGTTTCAACCCTGGACTTTCAACCTCAAAAAACCAGGGTTTTAAACTGGAAGAAGGGAG
Source organism: Piliocolobus tephrosceles (assembly GCF_002776525.5). Taxonomy (NCBI): domain Eukaryota; kingdom Metazoa; phylum Chordata; class Mammalia; order Primates; family Cercopithecidae; genus Piliocolobus; species Piliocolobus tephrosceles. The sequence continues at coordinate 92,239,004 of NC_045447.1, read as the reverse complement.
CAGAAAGGAATGATTCAGTTCTAGCTGCCATTCACTCTGCTGGATAAGATAATCTTTTTTTTTCTCCCCCCAAATGACCTGTAATTTCTTAGATTTCAACTTCAAGTCATTTCTCAGGCATTTCAGATGCCTTAGGCTTTCTACCCAGCTAGATGGAAGCCAAGATTTTATTATTCTCTTGGGGACTATTCTGCTGAGCTAGAGCCATCAGAGGCAACTTTAACTTTAAGTTGTTATATGATATCTTTCAAAGTATAATCAGGCTGTGTGGTTCATGATCTGGCTATTCGATTAAAGGTATGTGTTGCCAAAGGGCTGCACTTCTGAAAATACTGAGAGATAAACAAACTTGACCGGACAGGGAATGGAAATTCTACAAGTTGAGTACCTATATTTTGATCAGGAAATTCTTTTCCTCCTTTCCTGGTTCACCAAAAAGCACACTTTCCCAGACTACTTACATTCTCAAAATGCATTTGTTACTCTCAGGGTTGCTGGAATATATATCCTACAACTACTGATTTTTGACTTCCCAAAGTAATTTTTGCACACTTTTGCTTATATTTTAGGGTGGTTGTTTTGGCCGGAGGGGAGAAGGAAGAATAGGTTGCAAAAAATACTGGTAGAAAAGCAGTAATCACTTCACCTTTCCTGTCAAATAATTCCTCTTGTATTATTCTTTTTAGGGAACATTTATACAATTTCTTTGGTGAATATCAGGATATTTAGAGTCTTAAAACATCTCCTTATAGTCATTTATTAATTACAAAGAGACAAGTAATAGCTTGACAGTGGAGAAACCTCATGGACACCACATGAACCAAGATACCAGCAATTATATCACCAATAAGACAAACCAACTTCAGGTGCCTCCTGCCAGGATGCACTGAGGAGGACACAGTATCGATTCCATGGTAACCTTGCCAAAAATGCTTAACCTGAAACAGTCATGAAGAACTAAATTTGAACAAACCCAAACTGAGAGATGCCACAACTTGCCTATACTTCCTTTCCTTTCCTCTCCTCTCCTCACCTCTCCTCTCTTCTCTCCTCTCCTCTCCTCTCCTCTCCTCTCCTCTCCTCTCCTTTCCTTTCCTTTCCTTTCCTTTCCTTTCCTTTCCTTCCCTTTTCTTTCTTTCTTTCTTTCTTTCTTTTTCTTTTATAGAGTCTCACTCTGTCACCCAGGCTGGAGTGCAGCAGACCAATATGCAGCTCCATCCTCCTGGGTTCAAGTGATCCTCCAACCTCAGCTTCCGAAGTAGCTGGGACTACGGGCACATGGCACCCCTAAGCTCAGTTAATTTTTTTTTTTTTTGGAGAGATGGGATCTCATTATGTTGCCCAAGCCAGTCTCAAACTCCTGGGCTCGAGGAATCCTCCCATCTTGGCTCCCAAAGTGCTGAGGCATGAGCCACTGTGTCCAGCCTGGCCTATACTTTTCAAAAATCATCAATTAAATGAAGAGTGAAGAAGCTGATGAACTAATTCATATTTAGACTAAGAGACATGAGAGGTAAGTGCAATGCATGACTGTGAACTGCATACTGAGCTGAAAAAATAGGTACAAAAGATGTTACTGGGATAATTGGCAAATTTTGAATATGGACTATAGATTAGTTAAATGTATCATTGTTAAATTTCTGATTTAGATAATTGTGCTGTAATTATGTAGGAGAATGTCTTTGTTCTTAGGAAATAAACACAATTTACACACAAAAGGGCACAATGTCTTCAATTTATCCTTAAACAGTTCAGGAAAATAATATGTATATACGAAAAGGGTAAACGCCAAAGGCAATGAAGCTAAATGTTAATAATTGGTGAATATGGGTGAAGTAAAGAATAAGAGGTATGTATACTAATCTTGCAAATTTTCTCTAAGTTTGAAATGATATCTATATAATATAGAGATATAGATAGATAGCTGCAAATATATAATATACACACCATTCAAAATATGTTGTTAATCCAGTGCATCAACCTAAAATCCAAACTATTCCTCAGGTTCAGGTATTCTTTTTTTAAAAATTTTTTTAAAAATTATTATACTTTAAGTTCTAGGGTACATGTGCACAACGTGCAGGTTTGATACATAGGTATACATGTGCCATGTTGGTTTGCTGCACCCATCAACTCATCATTTTCATTAGGTATTTCTCCTAATGCTATCCCTCCCCCAGCCCCCCACTCCACCACAGGCCCTGGTGTGTGATGTTCCCTACCCTGTGTCCAAGTGATCTCATTGTTCAATTCCCACCTATAAGTGAGAACATGTGGTGTTTGGTTTTCTGTCCTTGTGATAGTTTGCTGAGAATGATGGTTTCCAGCTTAATCCATGTCCCTGCAAAGGACATGAACTCATCCTTTTTTTATGGCTGCATAGTATTCCATGGTGTATAAGTGTCACATTTTCTTTATCCAGTCTATCATTGATGGACATTTGGGTTGGTTCCAAGTCTTTGCTATTGTGAATAGTGCTGCAATAAAGATACGTGTGCATGTGTCTTTATAGTAGCATGATTTATAATCCTTTGGGTATATACCCAGTAATGGGATGGCTGGGTCAAATGGTAATTCTAGTTCTAGATCCCTGAGGAATTGCCACATTGTCTTCCACAATGGTTGAACTAATTTACACACCCACCAACAGTGTAAAAGCATTCTTATTTCTCCATCCTCTCCATCATCTGTTGTTTCCTAACTTTTTAATGATTGCCATTCTAACTGTTGTGAGATGGTATCTCATTGTGGTTTTAATTTGCATTTCTCTGATGATCAGTGATGATGAGCATTTTTTCATGTGTCTGTTGGCTGCATAGATGTCTTCTTTTGAAAACTGTGTGCTCATATCCTTTGTCTATTTTGGATGGGGTTGTTTCATTTTTTTCTTGTAAATTTGTCTGAGTTCTTTGTAGATTCTGGATATTAGCCTTTTGTCAGATGGGTATATTGCAAAAATGTTCTCCCATTCTGTAGGTTGCCTGTTCACTGTGATGGTAGTTTCTTTTGCTGTGCAGAAGCTCTTTACTTTAATTAGATCACATTTGTCTATTTTGGTTTTCGTTACCATTGCTTTTGGTGTTTTAGTCATGAGGTCCTTGCCCAAGCCTATGTCCTGAATGGTATTGCCTAGGTTTTCTTCTAGGGTTTTTGGTTTTAGATCTAACATTTAAGTCTTGAATCCATCTTGAATTAATTTTTGTATAAGGTATAAGGAAGGGATCCAGTTTCAGCTTTCTACATATGGCTAGCCAGTTTTCCCAGCACCATTTATTAAATAGGGAATCCTTTCCCCATTTCTTGTTTTTGTCAGGTTTGTCAAAGATCAGATGATTGTAGATGTGTGGCATTATTTCTGAGACCTCTGTTCTGTTCCACTGGTCTATATATCTGTTTTGGTACCAGTACCATACTGTTTTGGTTACTTTAGCCTTGTAGTATAGTTTGAAGTCAGGTGGTGTGATGCCTCCAACTAAGGTTCTTTTGGCTTAGGATTGTCTTGGCAATGCGAGCTCTTTTTGCATTCCATATGAACTTTAAAGTAGTTTTCTCCAATTCTGTGAAGAAAGTCATTGCCAGCTTGATGGGGATGGCATTGAATCTATAAATTACTTTGGGCAGTATGACCATTTTCACGATATTGATTCTTCCTATCCATGAGCATGGAATATTCTTCCATATGTTTGTGTCCTCTTTTATTTCACTGAGCAGTGGTTTGTAGTTCTCCTTGAAGAGGTCCTTCACATCCTTTGTAAGTTAGATTCCTAGGTATTTTATTCTCTTTGTAGTAATTGTGAATGGGAGTTCACTCACGATTTGGCTGTCTGTCTGTTATTGGTGTATAGGAATGCTTGTGATTTTTGCACATTGATTTTATATCCTGAGACTGCTGAAGTTGCTTATCAGCTTAAGGAGATTTTGGGTTGAGATGATGAGGTTTTCTAAATATACAATCATGTCATCTGCAAACAGGGACAATTTGACTTCCTCATTTCCTAATTGAATATCCTTTATTTCTTTCTCTTGCCTGATTGCCCTGGCCAGAACTTCCAACACTATATTGAATAGGAGTGGTGAGAGAGGGCATCCTTGTCTTGTGCCAGTTTTCAAAGGGAATGTTTCCAGTTTTTGCCCATTTTTTTTGTGATTTTTTGAAGGGTTTTTTGTGTCTCTATGATATTGGCTGTGGGCTTGTCATAAACAGCTCTTATTATTTTGAGATACGTTCCATCAATACTTAGTTTATTGAGAGTTTTTAGCATGAAAAGCTGTTGAATTTTGGTGAAAGCCTTTTCTGACTCTAGTGAGATAATCATGTGGTTTTTGTTGTTGGTTCTGTTTATGTGATTGATTACAATTATTGATTTGCATATGTTGAACCAACCTTGCATCCCAGGGATGAAGCTGACTTGATCATGGTGGATATTGGTTATGTCTCTAGGTAGGCTTTGGTATCAGGATGATGTTGGCCTCATAAAATTAGTTAGGGAGGATTCCCTCTTTTACTCTTGATTGGAATAGTTTCATAAGGAATGGTTCCAGCTCCTCCTTGTACCTCTGGTAGAATTCGGCTGTGAATCCATCTGGTCCTGGACTTGTTTTGGTTGGTAGGCTATTAATTATTGCCTCCATTTCAGAGCCTGTTATTGGTCTATTCAGAGATCAACTTCTTCCTGGTTTAGTCTTGGGAGAGTATATGTGTCCAGGAATTTATCCATTTCTTCTAGATTTTCTAGTTTATTTGCATAGAGATGTTTATAGTATTCTCTGATGGTGGTTTGTATTTCTGTGGGATCAGTGGTGATATCCCCTTTACCATTTTTTATTGCATCCATTTGATTCTTCTTTCTTTTCTTCTTTATTAGTCTTGCTAGCTGTCTATCAATTTTGTTGATCTTTTCACAAACCCGGCTCCTAGATTCACTGATTTTTTGAAGGGTTTTTTGTGTCTCTATCTCCTTCAGTTCTGCTCTGATCTTAGTTATTTCTTGCCTTCTGCTGGCTTTTGAATTTGTTTGCTGTTGCTTCTCTAGTTCTTTTAATTGTGATGTTAGGGTGTTGATTTTAGATCTTTCCTGCTTTCTCTTGTGGGCATTTAGTGCTATAAATTTCCCTCTGCACATTGCTTTAAATGTGTCCCAGAGATTCTGGTACATTGTGTCTTGGTTCTCACTGGTTTCAAAGGACATCTTTATTTCTGCCTTCATTTCATTATGTACTCATAGTCATTCAGGAGCAAGTTGTTCAGTTTCCATGTAGTTGTGTGGTTTTGAGTGAGTTTCTTAATCCTGAGTTCTAATTTGATTGCACTGTGGTCTGAGAGACAGTTTGTTGTAATTTCTGTTCTTTTACATTTGCTGATGAGTGCTTTACTTACAATTATGTGGTCAATTTTAGAATAAGTGCAATGTGGTGCTGAGAAGAATGTATATTCTATTGATTTGGAGTGGAGAGCTCTGTAGATGTCTATTAGGTCTCCTTGTTGCAGAGCTGAGTTCAGGGCCTGAATATCTTTGTTAACCTTGTGTCTCGTTGATTTGTCTAATATTGACAGTGGGGTGTTAAAGTCTCCCATTATCATTGTGTGGGAGTCTAAGTCTTTGTGTAGTTCTCTAAGGACTTGCTTTGTGAATCTGGGTGCTCTTGTATTGGGTGCATATATACTTAGGATAGTTAGCTCTTCTTGTTTAATTGATCCCTTTACCATTATGTAATGGCCTTCTTTGCCTCATTTGATCTTTGTTGGTTTAAAGCCTGTTTTATCAGAGACTAGGATTACAACCCCTGCTTCTTTTTGCTTTCCATTTGCTTGGTACATCTTCCTCCATCCCTTTATTTGAGCCTATGTGCATCTTTGCACATGAGATGAGTCTCCTGAATACAGCACACTGATGGGTCTTGACTCTTTATCCAATTTGCCAGTCTGTGTCTTTTAATTGGGGCATTTAGCCCATTTACATTTAAAGTTAATATTGTTATTTGTGAATTTGATCCCGTCATTATGATATTCACTGGTTATTTTGCCCATTAATTGATGAGGTTTCTTCATAGCATTGATGGTCTTTAGAATGTGGCACGGTTTTGCAGTGGCTGGTACCAGTTGTTTCTTTCCATGTTTAGTGCTTCCTTCAGGAGCTCTTGTAAGGCAAGCCTAGTGGTGACAGAATCTCTCAACATTTGCTTGTCTATAAAGGGTTTTATTTCTCCTTCACTTATGAAGCTTAGTTTGGCTGGATATGAAATTCTGGGCTGAAAATTATTTTCTTTAAGAATGTTGAGCTGGGCACGGTGGCTCATGCCTGTAGTCCCAGCACTTTGGGAGGCCAAGGCGGGCAGATCACAAGGTCAGGAGATCGAGACCATCCTGGCAAACACAGTGAAACCCCGTCTCTACTAAAAAATACAAAAAAAAAAAAATTAGCTGGGCATGGTGGCGGGTGCCTGTAGTCCCAGCTACTTGGGAGGCTGAGGCAGGAGAATGGCGTGAACCCAGGAGACAGACCTTGCAGTGAGCAGAGATTGTGCCACCACACTCCAGCCTGGGCAACAGAGCGAGACTCCTTCTCAAAAAATAAAAATAAAAATGTTGAATATTGGCACCCACTCTCTTCTGGCTTGTAGGGTTTCTCCTGAGAGATCCACTGTTAGTCTGATGGGCTTCCCTTTGTGGGTAACTCGACTCGACCTTTCTCTCTGGCTGCCCTTAACACTTTTCCTTCATTTCAACCTTGGTGAGTCTGACAATTATGTGTCTTGGGGTTGCTCTTCTTGAGGAGTATCTTTGTGGTGATCTCTGTCTTTCCTGAATTTGAATGTTGGCCTGCCTTGCTAGGTTGGGGAAGTTCTCCTGGATAATATCCTGAAGAGTGTTTTCCAACTTGGTTCCATTCTCCCCATCAATTTCAGGTACACCAATCAAACATAGATTTGGTCTTTTCACATAGTCCCATATTTCTTGGAGGTTTTGTTCATTTCTTTTTACTCTTTTTTTCTCTAACCATGTCTTCTTGCTTTATTTCATTAATTTGATCTTCAATCACTGATATCCTTTCTTCCACCTGATCCAATCAGCTATTGTGCTTGTGTCATGAAGTTCTCGTGCCATGGTTTTCAGCTCCATCAGGTCATTTAAGGTCTTCTCTATACTGTTTATTCTAGTTAGACATTCATCTAATCTTTCTTCAAGGTCTTTAGCTTCCTTGCGATCGGTTCAAACATCCTCCCTTAGCTCAGAGAAGTTTGTAATTACTGACCTTCTGAAGCCTACTTCTGTCAACTTGTCAAAGTCATTCTCCATCCAGTTTTGTTCCATTGCTGGCGAGGAGTTGTAATCCTTTGGAGGAGAAGCGGTGCTCTGATTTTTAGAATTTTCAGCTTTTCTGCTCTATTTCTCCCCATATTTGTGATTTTATCTACCTTTGGTCTTTGATGTTAGTGACCTACAGATGGGTTTTTGGTGTAGATGACCTTTTTGTTGATGTTGATGCCATTCCTTTCTGTTTGTTAGTTTTCCTTCTAACAGGTCCCTCAGCTGCAGGTCTGTTGGAGTTTGCTCGAGTTCCACTCCAGACCCTGTTTGCCTGGACCAGCAGAGGCTACAGAACAGCAAATATTGCAGAACAGCAAATATTGCTGCCTGATCCTTCCTCTGGAAGCTTCGTCCCAGAGGGGCAGCTGCCTATGTGAGGTGTCTATCAGCCCCTACTGGGAGGTGTCTCCCAATTAGGCTACACAGGGGTCAGGGACCCACTTGAGGCAGTCCGTCCATTCTCAGAGCTCAAACACCATGCTGGGAGAACCACTGCTCTCTTCAGAGCTGTCAGACAGGGATGTTTAAGTCTGCAGAAGTTGTCTGCTGCCTTTTGTTCAGCTATACTTTGACCACAGAGGTGGAGTCTAGAAGCAGCAGGCCTTGTTGAGTTGCGGTAGGCTCTGACCAGTTCGAGCTTCCTGGCCACTTTGTTTACCTACTCAAGCCTCAGCAATGGCAGGCGCCCCTCCCCTAACCAGGCTGCTGCCTCGCAGATTGATCTCAGACTGCTGTGCTAGTGGTGAGCAAGGCTCTGTGGGCGTGGGACCCACCGAGCCAGGCATGGGAGACAATCGCCTTGTCTGCTGGTTGCTAAGACCTTGGGAAAAGTGCAGTATTTGGGTGCAGAGTGTCTCGTTTTCCCAGGTAGTCTGTCACGGCTTCCCTTGGCTAAGGAAATGGAAATCCCCCAACCTCTTGCACTTCCCCAGTGAGGCGATGCCCCGCCCTGCTTCAGCTTGCCCTCCATGGGCTGCACCCACTGTCCAACCAGTCCCAATGAGATGAACCAGGTACCTCAGTTGGAAATGCAGAAATCACCTGTTTTCTGCATCAATCACGTGGGAGCTGCAGACCAGAGCTGTTCCTATTAGTCCATCTTGAAACGCCCCCCAGGTTCAGGTATTCTTAGGCAATATATATAGAAAAAAAGGCAGGCTATCCACAGAGACAGGGTCAGTGGATACATTCATCAGGGCCTTGCCTATATTACTATTAATTTATTTTTTCACTAGACTAAAACATTTTACACCTCCTTAAACCTAATGCATATTTCTTATTTGTTTAAACACTCAAAGCACAAATTCCATACTTGTCCCCAAGTGAGGTCTAAGTTTAATATTCTTGTGTGTGCTAACAAATAAGCAGAACTTTCTGCATAACCCAACTTTTGCAAACGTAAACTTCTTCTAATATGACCTATTTCCTATTTTCTTAGAAAATCCAATCAACATCTCTAGGATTTCAGATACTACAAGCTCTTATTTCTGTCACATCAAATGAACAATTTTATTCTTTAGCTTCTTAAAATAAATTCAATAAGCCTTTGCTCATTGCTAGCTTTTCTATCTCTCTTCCAATCTCTTTGATCAGGATCAAGATCAAGATTCTGTCCACTCTGGAATAATAACCCAGGGGTAATTAGAACTTCTTACCTTCTTTAGCCCAAAAGAAACCAATTTATCACAAACTGTCAAGGATTCCATCTTTAAATTACCAAGAGCCCAATTACTGACAGAAACCAGGAATCTTCCTTCCAATTAAAATGATTGATTTCTTTGCAGACTCAGTAGCATTTCACTTTTTAATTATAATCATTCCCCTCAAATGTGAAAAAATTATTCCTCGTGTTATTTTCCTTCCAAAGAACGTGATACAACAAACATTAATCATGGAGGGCAAGGCCAGACCTGGTAATGCCTTTGGCAGAAATGGACAACATCTGATGTTTTATGCGTCTCAGCTTGTAGAGCCCCTTCAGCTCTAAAAGGAAGGAGGAGGGACTACTTCTTTGCTACCTCACATAATTCACTTAAGTGCATGCCAAACCCGCCAGTTTCAGGTCAGTTATGATGAGACAGCATTAGGCATTTCAATCAACGGGCTCTAGCAGGGCATTCAGGCCATAGGGACAGAACACAATTTTGTTTCTGATGCAAAGAACGGAATTGCAGTATTGGATTTTGTTTCTGGTACAAAGAACAGAATTGCAGTACTGGAGACAAAGCAGTGCATAGAAGTAAACACAAGGAACACAAGAAAAAAAATTGTTTTTTCTTGGTTGTATGGCATTAGAATGATTACAAGTTGTAAATCATTTTATTTAATTAATTTATTTTTTGAGACAGAGTTTTGCTCTTGTTGCCCAGGCTAGAGTGCAATGGCACAATCTTGGCTCACTGCAACCTCTGCCTCCCAAGTTCAAGCGATTCTCCTGTCTCAGCCTCCTAACTAGCTGGGATTATAGGCATGTGCCACCACGCCCAGCTAATTTTGTATTTTTAGTAGAGATGGGGTTTCACATGTTGGTGAGGCTGGTGTCGAACTCCCAACCTCAGGTGATCCACCCACCTCAGCCTCCCAAAGTGCTCGGATTACAGGCGTGGGCCACTGCACCCAGCCTTAACTAATTTTAAAAGAAAAAAAAAAGTTCCAAGTTCCATTTGGGGAAGAAGTATACTTTAGAGGCTCCAAAAGAACACAAGGCAGCCCCTCTCCCAGCCTCTGCAAGGCTGCAAAGACACCTGTCAATCTACCTTGCTTTCTGTTTTAATCTTCAAGGAAAGACCAACCAGTTCTGGCTCCTGCAGCTTGCTGACCCAGAAGCTTTACCTTTATCTCCCCTTTTCATCCCTCTCTGCGTGGTCAGCAGGTTGGCATCAGTTCATTCCTTGAGACATACAAAGGTCAAATTTTTTGCTCTGATGAATATTTTCCAGCAATATCTATTCCAGAACCTCCCTGTTTGGCCAGACACCAGAGATTACCCCTTGTCCGTATGTGGTAGTTAACCATTTTCCAAAAGCTTTCAGATTTATAAAGATGGTTCTGGAGGAATTCACAAGATACTAAATTTCCTCATTCAACCACAGAATCATATTTGACCGCTTTAGTAGAAAATGAAATTGGATACTAAGCTCTTGAAAATATATATATTAAAAGTCCATGTACGTGGTGATGGCTCATGCCTGTAATCACAGCACTTTGGGAGGACAAGGCAGGTGGATCACTTGAGGTCAGGAGTTTGACACCAACCTGGCCAACATGGTAAAACCCTGTCTCTACTAGAAATATAAAAGTAGCCAGGCGTGGTGGCAAGTGCCTGTAGTCCTAGCTACTTCGGAGGCTGAGGCAGGAGAATCACTTGAGCCCAGGCAGCAGAAGTTGCAGTGAGCCAAGATCATACCACTATACTCTAGCCTGGGCAACGGAGCCAGACACTATCTTTTAAAAAAAAAAAAAAAATGTCTGTGTTATGTGAAAGATCATACCTCTCTGCCTTTACTCCAAGCTCAGTTTACAATACTCAGGAAGACCAACATGACCTGCATTAAGATTTTTCATTCAGCCAGACGCAGTGGCTCTTGCCTGTAATCCCAGCACTTTGGGAGGCCAAGACTAAAGGATCACTTGCAGCCAGGAATTCAAGACCAGTCTGGGCAACATAGCGAGACCCTGTCCTACAAAAAATTTAAAAAGTTAGCCAGGCATAGTGACATAAACCTGTAGTCGTAGCTACTGGGGAGGCTGAGGCAGGAGGATCACTTGAGCGTAGGAGGTCGAAGCTGCAGTGAGCTAGTATCATGCCACTGCACTCCAGCCTAAGGGACAAAGTGAGACCCTGTCTCAAAAAAAAAAAAAAAACAGACTTCACTGGGTAAATAAGCTTTACTGAGCACCTTGAAGGGCAAGGCAGGACACTAGGTGCCAGAGGTAGAGAACCGTGGTTCTTTCTATGCTGCTCTATGGGGGAAGGCACATATGCAGCCACCTCGGCACAGTAAAGAACAAAACAGAAATGGTATGATGAGAGAAAAGGATCCCCCTGGTGAGAACAAAGGAAAAGAACATAGTCCTAATGGAAAGGACACAGATGAGTTTAGGAAGAGGTTGGCGGTTGTCATCTGGTCTTCCTGAGTGGGCACAGAAACTCCAGGCTTATGTCATAGTGTGGGCAAATGCATGCCACTTTCCAACAATCCCAAACATAGGAAGAGGTGCAAGAGGCCATGTCCTGTGCTACAAAGTCCTGACTGACTGCCAAGCTAGGTGAACTGGACTTTGTATGCATCAACAAGGAGCACAAGGGGAAGTCATAGTCCAACTGGCTTTGGAGGGACGGGAATATGGGGGTGGAAGAGGCTGCTGAATGATCCACTGAGGGCTGACACAGCAGAGCTAACGTGGCAATGGAACGAAAATAAGCAGATATTTAAGAAGCACAGGTCTAGTACAGATGACAGGGATGTGCAACCACATATGAAAGGGTAAGGAAGGAGGGGAGGCTGACTCTGAGCGTGACTTTTATGTGTGAACACTTAGTTGCAATCCATGGACTGCCTGGTTTTTGCTACTTAAGACTTCATTGTGGTTATTACTCACATCTTGCATCGAGGCCTTGTTTTAAACTTTTAAACATCCTTAAGGTAAGTGAGGAGTTATTTCAACCCTCCTTTTACAGATAACAGAACAAAGCCTTGGAGGCTGTGACCTGAACAGGGGAGCCAACAGAGATGGGACAGGACACTGGTGGAGTCCTCATCATACAATCAAATGAAACAGGAAGATAGCTCATAACAGTCCTAGTGGCATATTTCTGGGGCAAATGGGACAGAGCTTACAGAACTCTACACCTTCAACTGCAATGGAAGGTGGTTTGCTGATAATGCCCGTTTCAAAAGCAAATGGAAGGCTCCCACAGTGTGTTGAATGTTTTTAAATGGATGCACAAGAGTTAAATCTTAGATCTTTGGCTGAACTAAATTACCCTTAGCAGGTGCTATTTTCAGACCTCAAGCTTTCCCATCATAAAGTTTAAAAAAGAACGATCTGTCTAAAAAGCAGGTAGAGAAATTCATTGACAAGGGCTTAGATGTTTTAGGACTTTAATGTTCTTTACATATTCAACATAAAATACTGACAATAGATAAACAATAGGGGAAAGACTTTTCCCTACTTCAGCAAAGTATCACTCTCGTCGTCAAACATTATAAAGAAAACAGTCAAGAGAACAAAGGATAGGGTAATTTAACAGAAATGTTTAGTTTAATGGCATAATTGAAAAACAACCAACCAATCAACTTTCTCTTCTACCTCTGGGAAGAACAGTAAAAATGAATCAAGAACTTCTCGATCTTTTTCATAAAACAGCTTAAAAAGAGGAAGGGGAAGGCTGAGGAGGGGGTGCAACTGTTGCTAATGGAATAATGCACAAGGTCAAGGATTTAATAAATTCTAAAAGTGTCTACATGTATCAGTGATAACCGTATTATTAGAAATATAAATGTATAGAGATACAAAGTATATGGTATTAAAAACAGACCTTGCTAATATAAACATATATAAAATATGTCACTTCTCTTGTGATAACAGTATAAAGATCGATCTACAGTTTGCCCTTTGCCTGGTACTCTTAAACCGCTCCTTCAATGATCAGTGTTGACCTTGAATCAACAGCCGCTGAACCCAGGAGACCCCACAGATGTCTAGATTCAGCACTTAGAAGCATCTACCCTCTATGCTGTGTGTTCCCATGACTCCAGAAATAATTAATTGCAACTTGCATTATTAAGTCCACAGGCAAGTTTGAAATCTAACTAGAAAAAGTAGCAGCAAAGGCAAAATAAGCAGGAATTTGTTAGAAAAGCAACAAGGTTTCTTAAAATGCTTCCAGTTCAAGTCAGAATTAAGGTGAACATTAGGTCCCACCAGCTTTACAGAGCCGTAGATGTTTTGCTGTTCTTTCAAAAAAGAAGAATCTACAATAAACATGTTCATCTAAGAAAAATACTGTGTTTGTTAACTTTTTGTAGCCATCCGCAAGTTACTTTAAACTTTGTATGTTGTTCAAGAACAGAGTATATCCTGGTTAGGATGTGTTCATAGCTGATGCATCTCCAAAAAATTTTTCATGAAGGCGGCCAGCTTCTGAACATCTTCAATCGTGACAGCATTATACAGAGAGGCCCGGATGCCTCCCACAGACCTAGAACGACCAAAGATCCAGGCATTGAGAACAAAAACGTCTAATTTAGCACCAAAACGACTTTTTCTAGCCACTGGCTCCTGAGAGTTGCAGCACCTGAGACCATCGTTTCCAGTCTCCGACCTAAAAACTCCCGACACCTGGCACAGAGCTTCATGCATCTCAGTCATCAGAAAATTCTCCCTTAAGCTGTGAAGGTTCACCATGCTCACATTTAACTGAGAGTCATTCGAACTATTCACTCTTAGCAAAGAAAGAAAACAAGATGGGAGGAAGAAAAGATAAGCTGGAAGAAGATAGCGATTCTGTTCACCATTCATGAGCCTGCCGTGACAGTGCCAGCAAGATGGGGGCCAGGCCTCTCCCTGCTGCTATTCTCATGTGAGGACATTTATTTTTCATAGAGCATGCAAGACTAGCTACTAATTTGATGTTCAGTTGGAATAATAATGATGCTCTACCTTCGGAACAGAGTGGTGCTGGCCTCATCAGAGATGGAATGGCAACCTCTGTGCTATACGAGCAGTGTTAGAGATTTTTCAAAGGTAATTTTGCCAAAACCCCCATGGAAGATGCAGCATCATTATACTCTCAGGTGGGGAATTATGCAAAGGGTTCCATAAACAACAGGAAGAAGGTACATCCTTATAACAGCTGGTTTGGCCCAACAAAGTACATAACTGCTACTCCAAGCTAAGCAGGCTCCTATAGATTTGTTTTATTCTGCATTTGAAAAACTAAGATAATTCTTTGCCAAGCTTGTGGATTGCAGATGTACTCACCTATGCCCTTTCAAGGACAACATATTGAGTTCAAGAGCTTTATCAAGAAATCTTTTTTCTAAAGCATCATCTCCTTTGGCATTGCCAATGCGGAATGGAATATTCATCTTGCTTCTATTTGGGGGCTCCACTGGACATCTGAAAAACATGTTCATTATTCCAGCTACTTTTCTGAAATGTATGGGCTGTCATAAACAAATCAGCAGATTTTTTAAAACACTTCCTAGATGCAAGCAGAAGATTTTTTAAAAAACAAAAAACAAAAAATCTGCCCCAGCACATTTATTGTTTACTTAAGGAAACCAAACTCTTGCATATGGAACAGTGGGTTATCATCCCCTTGTATGACTTATACTTAATTTCCATCAGCCTCAGTTTCCTCATCTGAAAACTGGGAATAATAATATCTCCATTTCAGACTAGTTGTGACAGTTTAGTGGCACTACCTATATGAAGCTTCCAACACATGGCAACCGCATGGCAAATGTGACTGACGTCTTTCTCTGCAAGGCTGCAGAGAAATCATAAGTTGGTCCTATAGTGGCTGTAAGGCAAAAAAAATGAGCAGCAACTTTAAAGGACTTACCATGGTATTGCCCCAAGCTGTGTGACCTTGAGCAAGTTATTTAACCTCTCTGCTATGCCTCACTTTCTTCATTTGAACAGTGGGAATAATAGAGGAACCTATCTCAACCACCTCAAGTTGTCGTAAGCATTAAATAAGTCAGTCTTTATAGAGAATTTTTGTGGCCCATTTAAAAATAAGAAGAGGTGGAATCTAATTTTCCATCTTTTGAATCTGAGCTGGCCTTTTGACTGGCTTTGGCCAAGAGATTACAACAGACTCTTTGCAACTTCCAAGCTTAGGCCTCAAGAGACCTTACAGCCTCTCTTCCTGCTCTCTTAAAATATCACTGTCATGGTGGCTCACACCTGTAATCCCAGCACTTTGGGAGGCCGAGGCGGGTGGATCATGAGGTCAGGAGTCTGAGATCAGCCTGACCAACATGGTGAAACCCCTGTCTCTACTAAAAAAAAAAAAAATACAAAAATTAGCTGAGCATGTGGCGCACGCCTGTAATCCCAGCTACTCAGGAGGCTGAGGCAGGAGAATTGCTTGAACTCGGGAGGCAGAGATTGCAGTGAGCCAAGATTGTGCCACAGTACTCCAGCCTGGGTCACAGAGCAAGACTCTGTCTCAAAAAAAAAAATATATATATATATATATATGTGTGTGTGTGTGTGTGTGTGTGTGTGTGTGTGTATTGCTGTCAGTTAAGCATGTCTGAGCTAGTGTGCTGGAGATAAGTGTCCCAGCCAACAGCCAGCACTAACTGCCAGATTATCTGAAACCACTGTAGACCATCTGGCTCCAAACGAATAACTAGATGATGACTTCAGTAGAATGAGACATCCCAAGACCAGCAGAACCCCCTAGCTGAGCTCAGCCCAACCTGCTGATCCAAAAAACTACAAGCAAGAGAATGGTGGTTGTTTTCAGTCACTTAAGTTTTTAAGGTGTTCTGTGATGCAGAAATAAATAACTGACACAATTTAAAACTGTGTCTGCAACACATTAAATGCTATATAAGTACCTGTTAATACATTTATCTTTTTAAAATTTTTTATTTTTAATTTTTCTGGGTACATAGTAGGTGTATGTCTTTATGGGAATAAATTCATCTTTTTATTCCCAGCACCTTGCATAAGGTACATATCGACTCTCAAAAATGATTATGAGTGAATTTTTGTCTAGGAAAGGTTCGTGTTTGACTTCAGTTTCTGCTTTGGAAAATAAGCAGCCAAAATTATTTTTCACTGGCAACCAAAGGAGACAAATGGAAGAATAGCTGACATTACTCTGCAATTAAAAAAAAAAAAAAAAAGTACAACGTGTAATAACCCTCTCTTTCCCTTTGCTCAAGTATATCCTATTTTATTCTTACACTTCTACGGGTAGAATTCATTAAAATTACAGCAAATAAAGGCAGTGTGAGAGGCCCCCTAAGGGCACATCTGTAATTCTTATTAAAGTTAATGAGAGTCTAGAACACACCTTCGAGCAAAAGAGAGGCCAAAGGGGAAACCAAATATGTGGAAAAGACTTTGAGCCTGAATTCCAGGCCCCACTATTCGAAGTGGTAGGTTTCATGGCTGACATTGAAATTAAACATTCAGCGGCTACCCTCTTTTGATATTCCACTGCCTCAGGCTCCCAATGTGAGGCTCCAATCAGAGACGTGGAGCAACAAAAAGCACATTTAACTTAAGAGAAAAAAATTTGAAAGCAGGAAGAATTAAGCATCTGTATTTACAGTTCCTCTCCCTCCAATTTACCCATCCTATCATGAAAGTAGAAGATATTACAAAACAATAATGTCATAAAAGCGAGAAATTAAAGACTAAATTGGTATGCAACAAATATTGATGCACTACCCATGGGAGAATGTCTCTAGTATGGGGCTGGGGGTAGAAAAACAGATGAAAGGAAATTAACTGCTCCCAATCTACAGAGAGATAGCTCCGGAGGGAATCACAATTATACGTAAGAAGTGCTGTGACAGCCAAGGGCTGCAAAGGCAGAGATGCCAGATAAGGAATTATGCAGAGGCAAGGTTGACAGCTTTCAGGGGAGGGGACACAGCGTGGTTACAACAGATG
Source organism: Piliocolobus tephrosceles (assembly GCF_002776525.5). Lineage (NCBI taxonomy): Eukaryota > Metazoa > Chordata > Mammalia > Primates > Cercopithecidae > Piliocolobus > Piliocolobus tephrosceles. The sequence continues at coordinate 92,222,047 of NC_045447.1, read as the reverse complement.
AGAAGGAAGGGCATCTGGCAGACAGCTGCATCTGCAAAGGCACAAAGGCTTCCATTCCAGCAAGTCCGCTGACTTAACTGGAGCACTGGCTTCCTGGCTGGGGTGGCTGGGAAGACCCACAGGGCCGGGGCTGTGGAGTGCCCTGCTGGGAAATGGACTGGATCCTTGAGCAATGAGGAGTAATTCAGTTTGTACAACAAAATGTGGTCTGTGTTTTAGAAAAACAATTATAGCACACAGAGGAGAGACCGGGGGGTGAAGAAACTGGGAACCCACAGACCTGCTGGAAAGCTTTTATGAAGAACTTTCTAGGGCTCCAGTATCTAATATGGCCACAGTAGTCTAAAATGACCAAAGTCATTTTTTTCCACTTTTAGGAAGCTACATGGGAACAACTAGATCACACAGCCCTGATGCTACTGTGCATATGAATGAACCTGTTTTCTGCTTCATTCCTGAAGGTTGCACGTCTATTTTGGATTGTATATTGTGTTTGTGTATTTACGCTTTGATTCATAGTAATGTCTCATGCTATGGGTTTACACTGAATGCAAACTGTAAACTAGAAAAAGGAAATGGCTGAAAAAAAATAAAAAACTTTCTAGGTCAAAAGAGCTAGGGCCTGTACCAAGGTGCCGGCACTGAGGAGCTTCAAGCATGGGCGGCAAACTCAAAGCCAGCAGGTCCCGGCACTACTCACATAAATGAATAGGATGGGCCGGTGTGGACGGTGCAAACGAGCTCTCACATTTTAAATGTGGAGGACTAGTCCGAAAAAGAGGCTCTCCCTTTTTTTTTCCTGAAACATATGGCTGTCTCTGTCAAAGTTTCTTTTTCCCAATTTCAGAGGCACATAGATTATGGAATAAGAAACCAGATCTCTAAGTATCTTCCAAGAGCCCAGTGTTGGTTCCAATTGTGTTTTTAAACACGGGTGACCCCTGTCTAGCACCACTGTGGGCTGGATCTAGCTCCTGCTCCCCAGTGAGCAGTCCCTGGAGTTAACACCGAATTTCAGAGGTGACCAAGTCTGTTGTTTGAATGGGTTGAGGGGTGAGGTAGGAGAAGGGGCCAAGGTAGACTGAGAGGCTGTGTGGGCTATGGATGGGCATGGAACCAGCTGGTAATCCCAGGGCTGCAAAGATTTAAGGAGAAAGTCCAAGTGGGAGCCAGGGAAAGAGCCACGCTTCCCAACATCTAGGTGGTGCACAGAGAAGATGTCAACAGGCGTTCTGGGAAAGCGGTTTCATGGCCAGAGAAACTTAGGAAAGCTGCATTCACAGAGCTAGGCAGGCCTCCTCATTCCTGACTTCCTGAAGCCTCTCAAGGGCTCAGCGACCACATAAATGAGGAACCCCAGGAGGTCAGACAGGAATGCATGATCCCCCATGACTGAAAAACGCTTCCTATTGCGGGGATGAGAGTTCTAGACAGTCCCCAAGGAGACATGCTGCTCAGAGACACACCGAGACTTCCCAAGGTACTGGAGGAGGGGAACATGGCGGAGGTACACCTTCAGTCAGGGACTCCCATCCCACAAAGGTGGTAAGGCTCAGAAGGGAACACAAGAAAGTCACAGGACATGAGAAGGTGATGAAGAAACATCACTCCACCGTCAGGCCCCTCTGAGAGGATGTGTCAGACACACAGGCAATGCGAAAGAAGAGTATGTGAAGAGAAACCCACCAAATGTAACCCTATGTAGGCCTCTCCTTACTGCCTGGTTTTGTCAACAAAAAATTAATTTTAAATTTGTACACGATTATGAAAATTTAGGATAAAAATATGAAGATCTGCCACCCCTCTTCCCACAGAGGTGGCTACCCTAACAGTCTGCTGTGCATTCCTCAGGATTGTTTTAGATATACACATGTACGTCTGTGTGTATATGCGAGTATACATGTATGTGTGTCTATGTGCATATACGTATTTATATGTAACTGTTGTAGGTTTTTTGTTTTTGTTTTTGTTTGAGACAGGGTCTCACTCTGTCACCCAGGTTGGAGTGTGGTGGTCCGATCTCAGCCTCCTGCAGCCTCGACCTCTTGGGATCAACCGATCCTCCCGCCTCAGCTTCCCAAGTAGCTGGGACTATAGGCATGCACCACCACACCCGGCTAATTTTTTTTATTATTATTATTTGTAGAGATGAGATCTCACTATGTTGCCCAGGCTGGTCTCAAACTCCTTGGAGATCAAACAATTTTCCCACCTTGGACTCCCAAAGTGCTAGGATTATAAGCATCAGCCACTGCACTGGGCCTTGTTGTAGTTTTTAAAGACTCATAGATTTGTCTTTTTCTATATTTGCTCTTGCTCCTTTTGGTCTGATGACATAACACAGTCATCTTCCCATGTCTGTTAAGAGACTCACTTCATCCTTCTCAATGCAATTATTCCATATTACCCACAGATCCTAATTGATTTCATCAGACCCCTACTGATGGGCACGTCTCCATATTTTCACCATTACATCCTACATTGGACTTGCTGGTCCCTAATTTTGTGCACACCACTGTACCCAGGCAGAGTGCCTGGGAAAAAAATTAAGGGCATCAGGAACAAAATAAGAAAGCATAGAAGGAATTCTGCCAGAAGGGTAAATGTGTAGACATACAAATCCTTGGTCAAAGCGCATGTAAGTTTTGAATTATAATGAGTGCTGCAATCTCATTATAATTCAAATTTGTCCAGATTTATACTCCAAATTTGTCCAGATTTATATTCTCAGCAAAAGTGCATTCCCTCACTGGCACCAGATGTTATCAATCCTTTTAATGTCTGCAGATCAAAGGCAAAACATATCTCACGGTTTTAATCTGCATGTCCTAAGGAACTAATGAAGGTGGCATCTTTCCATTTGTCTATGAGGCAGCTTGCATTTCTTCTGAGTTGTCTCCTCATATTGTTAGCAACCACCACACCCCCACTTTTATTTCCTTATCCTTTTTCATTCATCTGTGGGTTCTTGCCTATATTAAGGATAGTAACCTTTATGTGTTATATACTACAAAATCTTTCTCATTCTGTCATTTTTAATTCTGTTTATGATGTCTTAAGCCATATAAAATTTTAAAATGTTCATGTACTTAAATATGTCATTCTTTTACTTTATGGCTTAAGTCGTATGGCCTCTTTAAGGCCTCCTGCACTCCTGGACTTAGATAGCAGCAGAGGTTCTGGAACGAGCCTTCCAGCCCCATGTTCATAGCCTGGCTGCTCCCACTTCCCAGCTGCATCCTTGTCCTATTTGTGCTTCTGCTGCATAGGCTCAGCGTCTACTTCACAGGGTTGTGATGACAACAAAAGGCATTCACAAGTGTAAGGTGCCTAGGACTCTGCCTGCTTCATTTTATTTTAGGGTCTTCACTAGACCCATCACGTGCCTCCTTCTCTTTCCTAAGGCCTGGTAGCCACATAAGGTGATAAAGCTGACCTCAGATCCAGACATGGAATCTGTCCCTTGCACATCCTTATATAATAAAATGAATATCTATTATATACTTATATAATTAATTATATTACATAAGCTTATATTATATAAGCACTGTGTGTCAGGAATATCATAATTGCTTTACATAACAATAACCACAAATAATGCTATTAAGAGCTAACATGCAAGGAATGCATCCTATGTGCCAAGCACTGTTTCTAGCACTTTATACAAATTAACCAGCACAAGAGTCCTCAATCCTTAATGGGAACTGAACAATGAGATCACTTGGACTCGGAAAGGGGAACATCACACACCGGGGCCTATCATGGGGAGGGGGGAGGAGGGAGGGATGGCATTGGGAGTTATACCTGATGTAAATGACGAGTTGATGGGTGCTGACAAGTTGATGGGTGCAGCACACCAACATGGCACAAGTATACATATGTAACAAACCTGCACATTATGCACATGTACCCTAGAACTTAAAGTATAATAAAAAAAAAATGCTCTCAATCCTTATATTATATACTCTTGATTCAGAAGCATTTCCTTTTAATTCTCTTGACAATTTTAAGAAGTACATATCATTACCTCCATGGTACAGATGAGAAAACCGTGGCTTAGAGCAATTAGGTTATTTGCACGAGGTCACATGCACCACAGTGGCGAAGTGAGGCTTCTAAGCCCAAGATGCTAAACAGCCCACGTGGGCTCAACATGGGGTCAGTCAGCACAGTACAGTGTGGGTGACTGGGCTATGGAATCAACTCGGAGGCTTCAAAGGTTGTCTTATCTAGTCCCAGAATTCCCTGCCAAGGTCACCGGCAGGGCTGGTGAAACCCCCAGCAAACAACCTGGAACCATGTTAAGTAAAGGAGCTGGCTTATGAGTCAGGGGGCACGGAAGTGGGGAGGGATGCATCTTCTCAGAGACAAAAATGAGGAGCAAAGGTGGTGGTAAATTGCAAATTCTAATTCTAGGTATTCCTCTTTAAAAGTGCACGCCTCCCATGGCGCCATGTTGCTCAACTACTTCCATAGTTCCAAAGAAAAGAAGCCTTTCCTGAAAACCTAAGTGAGTTCAGGCACAGCCTGGGAGTCTCCAGCTGTAAACAGAGGAGAGACAGAGTAGAGCCTCCTCTCTACTCCAGTAACAAGGTTCCACAGGCCACCAAGTGCCTGGAATGACGCTTTCCAGGCAGGCAGCCGAAGGGGTAGTGGGAGTTCCTAGAAAGAGGTTTATTCTGAAAAAGGACCAGAAGTCCTGGGTCAAGGGAGTTCATAAATGAGTGAAGAGCTCTGGGTGTGAAGGGTGACCAGATTCCCCAGGAGATGACCCGCCTGCAACATTAGTTTGGCAGGCTGCCTTCTGGGAGAGGCCCAGGTTGAGTGCTTAGAGTTAAAGGACCTAGGGGCGGCGGGGGGGATTCAGGAGATTCCCAGAACTCCTTCTATGCTTTCTTATTTTGTTCCTGATGCTCTTAGTTTTTTTCCCAGTGGTATCACCGTTCTTTCTGTCCTCTAATATCATGTCTACACATCTCCTGAGAAATATATAGAGCTAAAAGCTAATAGAAAAATTGGTCTCCCATCCACTATAACCACCAAGTGCTTTTACTCACATTCAGGTTCTCAGCACTTTTTAGGGAGCCAGGGAAGATGATTTATTCTTCTTGGTCTTCCAGGAGCCTAGAACAAGGCTAGTCTACAGAGTGGGTGCCCAGGAGTCATTTTATGGATGGATGAATGGATGGATGGATGGATGGATGGATAGATGGATGGGTGGGTAGGCGGGAGAATGGATGAGTGGATGGATGGATGGATGGATGGATGGATGGATGGATGGATGGATGGACAAGTGGGTAGACGGGTGGATAGGTAAAAGAGTGAATGGACAGATGAGTGGGTGGGTAGATGGGTGGATGAATGAGTAGATGGATGGATGGATGGATGGATAGATGGGTAGATAGGTGGAAGGGTGGATGGGTAGGTAGAGGGATGGATAGGTGGGTGGGTGGATGGGTAGCTGAATGGATGGATGGGTGGGCAGATGGAGGGAGGGATGGATGGCTGGCTGGCTGGATGGATGGATGGATGGATGGATGGATGGATGATTGATGGATGAGTGAATGGGTAGATGAGTGGATGGACGACTGAATGGATGGATGAATGGGTGGACAGATGGATGTATGGATGAGTGGATGGGTGAATGAATGGGTGGGTGGATAGATGCGTGGATGGGTGAATGGGTAGATGGGTGAATAGGTGGGTGGAAGGATGGGTGGGTAATGGATGGTAGATGGATGAGTGAGTGGGTGGATGGATGGATAGGTAGGTGGGTGGTGGATGAATAGATGGATAGGTGGGTCAATGGTGGATGGATGAGTGGATGACAGGATGAATGTATAGGTGAATGAGTGGACAGATGGATGAATGAATGAATGAATGGATGGAGAGATGGGTAGGTGGGTGGATGGGTGGGTGAGTAGACGAATGAATGAATAAATAGGTGGACTAAACACATCCTCACACGCTTCCACAGACCTTCCTTCCAATCCCAGCATAAGCCATCCCCTTCAAGCAGCCCATGCTCTGCTCCCCAAACACACTGTACACTCTTCCCTTGGTGCCTTTGCAGGGATGATTCTAACCTTTCTAAAGGTTAGAACTCTAAACCTTTCTGCCCTCTCCTCTGCCTAATTCTACTCATGACCAGGGCTCATAATAAGCTGATGCAAAAGCCCTCTCTTCACCTCCAACCAAACAATATCCCCTTTTCCAGGTTCACGCCACATTCTTTAGCCCTTGGCTATGAAATCCTTGGACACCTACTGCTAATTGTGCATGTTAAATGGCTTCAGTGAGCACAGGCAGGGTATCCTGGCCTCCCGACTCACACATCAAGGTCTAGGGTGGAAGTTTCCCCAGCACCGAGCCCCCAGCCTGCACTTGCTTCTCTGTTGCACAGAACCAGAGAACAGGCAGTAATGCAGAGTGTGTATCCCTTCCCCAAGATGATACCTGGGAGAGGAGCCCAAAGGCCAAGGCATCCTGCCAAGCCTAACTCCCCCTGGGCTTGCAGCTGGAGGAGGACCACTGCATGCCAAGAGCTCACAAAAGCAGGCAACAAGCATTGTAAGAACAAAGGTGGCAGCAGCATGCCATCCAAAAAGTACACCAGCACTGCCCACCCATGGGTGGTTATGGAGATGTGTTAGTTAAATCTTGGCTAAAAAGTACAATTCTAAGTTAGGATTGAGGCAGCATTTTGTCTGTCCCATGTGGCCACTGAATTATCTGACAGAGGACAAATTTCCAACTTACCATCAAGCAGATATTTTTGTTACAATAGACTGAACCCCAAAGAGCAATGACCACTAAGAAGGGGGTTCTCAGTTTGGTGAGTTTAAGCATTTATGTATATGTGTAGGTGCACATACATGCACACAGCAGAAAGTCTGGTCTTTGTATACCTGTACCCACCTTAAGGGAAAGGGAAAAGCAAATGAAGATACCACCTGTTACACTTCTCTGCTTCCAAGACACTGCACCAGGTGCTTCCCATCTGGCATTTTGGTGAAGGGCCTAATGCTGTGGATTGAATGGTGACCCTGAAAAGGTATGCCCATGTCCGAACCCCCAGAATCTATCTGTGAATATGACCTATTTGGAAAAAATGGCCTTTGCAGATGTCATTATGTGAAGGATCTCGCCATGAGATGATCCTGGATTATCTGGATAGGCCCTAAATCCAAAGACCTCTCTTTTTAAGAGACAGAAGGGAAGACACAGCAGAAAGGAGAAGGCCATGTGAAGACATATATGGAGGCTGGAGTGATGCAGCCACAAATCAAGGACCACCTGGAGCCACTAGAAGCTGAAGGAGGCAAGGCATGGCTCTCTGGAGGGAGCAAAACTCTGCTGACACTTTGATTTTGAACTTCTGGCCCCAGAAGGGTGAGAATAAGTCTTCTGATGTTTTGAGCCACTAAGTCTGTAGTACTTTATTACACCAGCCCCGGGACACTAATACAAGACCCACACATTTTCTGTGGAATTCCCAGGTGCAGGACTAGTGGGTAAGACATACTCATTAATCATTTGGTCATGGAAATATTTAAACTGGAGTCAACCCCATGCCAAAGCCAATTCCATACACAGACTCTGGGATAACAGCATCTGTCTTATAATAAGGAAAGGAGTGAACTTTCTTAAAAAGGGAAATAACGCAGAAGAGGAGGCCAGGAGTGAGTATTTATCCCAAAGATCTCTTAACGGGAGTCCTTAAATTGACACATTCCAGAAAGTACATGTGTTTTTTCCCAGAAAATGTACAAAGCAAGCAGGGAGTAGACAGGACCTACCCCAGGGGGTGGACTGAGATTCTTCCCCAGGGTGATGTCTTTGGTGTGAGAAACATCACTACCCACTGGAACACAGGTCCCAAAGCCCGAGAGCCCCGGGATGGGGTACAGGAGGGGCGAACTCACCACCCATTCCCTGGCTCATGGAGCCCAGGACCACCCACACTCCCCAGCAATTTAATGTCTCAGAGAAAGGTGAATATGTCCACTTTTCAAACACACACAGTATATACATGGTTTTAAATTCACAAGAGGTAAAATAGTAGATAAAATCCATTGACTTACACGTAGAATCCTTGAGAATTATCAATAATCTCATAAATCATTTGAGATTTGATGGAGCTAAGCTTCTCCATGGCCGCAGCACCTCCATTGTTTTTAATCCACTCCAGGACCAAGCCCATGACGTAGATGCTAAAATGAAGATTTTTAAAAAATCTGTTTAGCTCATCTTTGCAAAAGTAGAACTATATTCAAGCAAACTGCTGTTTAAGTTCCATTAAAACAGACTTAAAGGCATTATTTGAAACAGACAAGACAGTCAGGTGCAGTGGCTCACGCCCATAATCCCAGCACTTTGGAAGACTGAGGCGGAAGGATCGCTGGAAGCCAGGAGTTGGAAACCAGCCTAGGCAACATAGCAAGACCCATCTCCGTAAAAAATGAAAAATTATTTGGGCGTGATAGCATGTGCCTATAGTCCCAGCTACTTGGGAGGCAGAGCAGAGAGGAATGCTTGAGCCCAGGGGTTCGAGGTTGCAGTGAGCTATGATCACACCAGTGCACTCTAGCCTGGGTGACAGAGTGAGACCCTGTCTCCAAAAAAAGATAAAGAAAATACACAAGACAAAAGCAGGGCTAGTGTGAACAAGAGCATGTCATCAAGCAAGGACTAGGGTCAATCCAATTCTAGACCCCTGAGGGCCATTCAGAAAAAGGTTTAATGAGATTTTTCACTAAACGTCATATCAGTCCCTCCTTGTCCAGCTCAAGCCCTAATGTAAACTCTTCTTGACAGCCAGAACACACTTCCTTATCTCCACCAGAAGGCATCAGCAGACCCCAATCCTGCCCCTACCCAGAGCAAGCTCTTCACTTCCTGAACTCCCAGAGCACCCTGCCCATATTTCCTGCGTCGTTTTTTTCCACTTGCTCCTTTATTTTAAGTTTCTGTGTGCCTGCGGTTTGGCCTCTGTGGTCTTGGAAGGCTAGAAGCCCACACTGTTCATCTTTTCTACCCACAGTCTTAGCTGTGGCACTCAGCACTGTGGCAGAGTGGTTAAAAGGATGGGTTCCCCGTCCCAGTCCTGACTCCCGTCACAGGGCAGCCACTCACTAACAGACTACCCAGGATTAGTCACCTCAGCTTTCCCATCTGGAACCAGGAGATTCACCTACCTGTGGTAGACACGTGGCATTTTATCCACCCTGCTCTTTCCAACTCCACCCTCCAGCCAGTATGCAGGTCCAGCAAGGCCCCTGACTCCCTGGTCTCAGAGCTGGGCATGGGACCTAACTGGGCCAATCAGGGCCTTCCCTGAGATTTTCTCAGTTGGGAGTGGGGAGAGCAGAGAAAGAAGCAGAATATTAGTGCAACTGCGAGACAGGATATGAGAGCCCTAGGGAATCATGTTTCTAGGAAACATCTGAAGAAGACCCATCTGAAAAAGAAGCCAACATTCCTGCTGAAAGAAACCAGGATCAGAAGTGGAGAGCAGATGGAGGAGGATTCGTGTCCCTGGTTCCAGGAAGTCCAGCTGCACCTCAGCCCTTCCCGCAGCTCAGGACCGTCCCTTTCTGAACCAAGTGTTTCAAATTTTTCCTGCCAGACCAGCGCTTAGCACAGGGCCTGGCACGTGGCAGGTGGGCCACACAAATGGTAGTCAGTAGTCCCTTCAAACTTAAGCTGAAAATATGAAACACTGAGGAGCGGCGCATGGTCTTCCCCAGTCTGAAAGCCCCTCTCCTTGAGAGCGCCACGTATACTCAGTAAAAGCCGAGGGCACAGGAGCAGAGGTTGCCCGGGGAAGACACCATCTCCCTTGAGCAGGGAGTCTGGAGGTCAGCGGCCAACTACGCCCTCTCCAGAGGTGTGCATCAAAGGTCCTCTATGGGAATTGTGCAAAAATGTATTGGGAGTCGATGCTCAGCTAAGATCTGGGGTGGGGATACCCAGCTGCTTCCTCCTTTATTAACAGGAGGGGAGATGACGGGGTCTGGAAAATGCTCTAACAGCCAGCAGCTTGTCACAGGGAAGCCCCTATACCAACTGGCTCATTCACTGTCTCAAGTGGGACCCAAGGCCTGGGGGCGGTGGCTCATGCCAGCTCATGTTGGCAAAAGCCAACACCGGGCTGCCCAGAGGGGCCTTGGGCAGGGAGCAGACAGCATCCACAAACATCCAACAACCTCTCCTGAAGCTTCCCCAGCCTACCTCCCCACAGCCCTGGGAAGAAAGAGCAAGAGTGGCTGCTGGCAGAAAGGGAAGGCAGAGAGGAAGAGAAAACAGCCCCTGAGAAATCCACAGCCTCAGCGCTAGCTCTCTGGCTAACATCCAAGAAGTCAGAGGGACCAAAGAGAAAGGAGAGAGAAAATAAGAGAAGGGAATGAGTACTTCCTGAAGTCTACTGTGGCCTCAGCCTATTTTCATTGATCACAATAATCCTCAGGTTAGAGACACCATCATCCCATTTTCCAGATGAGGAAACTGAGGCTCAGAGAGCTTCACTTGGCCTCAAGTCATCTGGCAAGCAGCTTAAAGCCAGGACTCCAACTCCAGCCTGTCTGACTCCAAGAGTGCAAGCTCTTCCCACAAGTATCCAGGCCCTCTGCTTTGCCAGGGGCTGCAGGGCCCCAGTCACTAGCTCCCCTGCAAGTGGGACTGCAGGGCTATCACCACACAACAGTCACAGTGGCCAAGTCCAGCACACAGCACACATGCATGTGGGTGTGCATTCCAGACACGAGGCTGCCCAGCCCTCTGTTCAGCAGATGCTCTACAATCCCCACTTCACTTCCAACTGCTCCTCTCCCACACCTGCAGCCTGCTCACCCCCTACCTCCACACAGAACCACAGAAACACACCCTGCCATGTGACTGAATCCAAGCAGCGTCACCCTGTGCCAGGTCACCAACAATACTTCCAGGTGACCAAGCTTCGCTTTTGCCTGCAGCTCTGCGTTATCCCAGGGTTTCAGAGCTGACCTGGGCCCTTGCTGCACTGTGGATTTGGTTTCTCTAAATCCAAAGTGCAGCAAGGGCCCATGTCAGGTTCACCGTCCTAGCCAGACCTCAGCACCGACGCCTGAACCCCTAGCTGGCTGCTGCCCTCACACTCGCCGCCCATGCTCTCTGGCTTTCTGAATGAATCTGAGCAGGCAAGTCTAGCAGAAAGCTCACTCACTTTTAGGGGCTGCCTGGAGCCAGCACCCGTAACCTGGCTCTATGAAGCCTCGACAAGAGGCAGACAAATGAGAAGCAAGCAGGCTGTCCTGAAGACTGAAGACATCCCTGGGGTAGGAGGTCCTGCCCTCCTCTCCCACCCAGTCCTCTGCATAGCACTGATGTCTAGCCCCTGTGACTCTACTTAACACAAGACCCTCGTGGCTTCCAGTTCTTTATTAACCCCTGTTTCAACTCCCATACAATCTAAAATTTTGAAAACACTAGGGCTCTAAAATGCTTATGCAGCTTACAGCGTGGTCTCAATTCTTCTCACTACCAGTGTGACATTTTTAACAGATTTATGCCTTCATTTCTAAAATGCCACCTGCAAACACATAGGATAGGGTTCCTAACTCTCCCTATTAAATGATTAAATGAACCGAGGTATGTCCATTCTACAGGACACCATATATATTTTAAAACAAAAAAGGGCCAAGTGTGGTGGCTCATGCCTGTAATCCCAGCACTTTGGGAGGTCAGTGTGGGAGAATAGCTTGAGGCCAGGAGTTTGAGACCAGCCTGGACAACATATTGAGACCCCGTCACCGTAAGTTTTTTTTTAATGTAGCCAGGCATGGTGGCACTTGCCTGTAGTCCTAGCTACTCAGGAGGCTGAGGTGGGAGGATCACTTGAGCCCAGGAGTTTACGGTTACTGAGAGCTAAACTCAGTAACTTTTGGTAGAGACGGGGTTTCACCATGTTGGTCCAGCTGGTCTTGAACTCCTGACCTCATGATCCACCCACCTCGGTGGATCACACTGCTGCACTCCAGCCTGAGTACCAGAGCAAGGCCCTGTCTCTAACAAAAATAACATTTAAAAGTAAAAAATAAAAATAGGCATTTGAGCTGACATAGCAGAATGCCCGTGGCATATTGTGGAGTGGAAAAATAGAATTCACAGAACAATTTGTATAGTAAAGTTCAAGTTCCATTTGCATGATTAAATATATGACTGTATATTTGCATATGCCCAGTTAAGGGTCTGTTAGGATGCAAAGCAAGCAGTGAATAGTGGCTACCCTGGTGACTCTGCCCACTTGCAATTCTTTGCTGAGAGTGTGTTACTGTTTGTTTGTTTGTTTTTTGAGGCGGAGTTTTGCTGTCACCCAGGCTGGAGTGCAGTGGCACGATCTCGGCTCACGCAACTTCCACCTCCCAGGTTCAGGCGATTCTCCTGCCTCAGCCTCCAGAGTAGCTGGGACTACAGGTGCACACCACTATCCCTGGTTAATTTTTGTATTTTTAGTAGAGACAGGGTTTCACCACGTTGGCCAGGCTGGTCTCAAACTCCTGACCTCAGGTGATCTGCCCACCTCAGCCTCCTAAAGTGCTGGGATTACAGGCATGAGCCACCGCACCCAGCCTAAGAGTATGTTACTGTTATAAATTTTTTAAAGCAATACGAAATAGTCCCTGTGCGCCAGGGCTTAGAAAAGGACACCAGAAAGGCTCCCCGAAAACTCTCCCTGGCTGTTCTAAGACTCCAGCTCTGCAGATGAGCTTCTGAAGTTGATGTTATGGCACAGTCTTCTCAGGAATCGGTGAATGTAACCACTGAGTTGAGCACTTTTCCCAGAGGAAAGTTCCCAAAACTGGCTCCACTACACGCCCTACTGTGGATTCCAGGATTCCAGGCATCTCCATCCCACTGAGAGAAGGTAGTCTGGGACCAGTGAAGTCCTCCAAACAGGCTCACAGACTTAATTTGCATGCTCACATTCTTTTATTTATTTATTATTATTATTTTTGAGATGGAGTTTTGCTCTTGTTGCCCAGGCTGGAGTGCGATGGCACAATCTCAGCTCACCGCGACTTCTGCCTCCTGGATTCAAGCGATTCTCCTGCCTCGGCCTCCTGAGTAGCTTGGATTACAGGCATGTGCCACCACACCTGGCTAATTTTTGTATTTTTAGTAGAGACGGGGTTTGTCCATGTTGGTCAGGCTGGTCTTGAACTCCCGATCTCAGGTGATCCACCTGCCTCGGCTTCCCAAAGTGCTGGGATTACAGATGTGAGCCACCGCGCCCGGCCTGTTCCCATTCTTTTAAGAGGTGGCCTAAAATTAATGGTCTATTTGTTTTGTATTTTTATTAGTTACTTCACCTCATATTGCAGCTAAAACAAATGTACGCTTGTGTATTCAGTTAGTCATGGTAAGTAAAAAAGATTTTGTGTGGTCAGAAGGGAAGTTTAGGGATCTTTTCTTCTATCCACTAATTGCGGTCAGTGTGTTCCACTGAAGGGTTAAAGAGAACAGCAGCGTGTTCTTTATTCCACTCCAGTTCATCACTCAGGGCTACAGAGCAACGATTTGAAGGCAGTTTTATCCAGCACAATTAAATCAAAGTTCCCAGGGCCTATGGTCATTAGACTCAAGGGGGAAAAAAAAACATGGCTTCTTTTCAAAAGTAAGGCCGTTTCAAGAACTCTACTATGTGATACAAAGTTCTGAAGGGTTCCAGGTACCCCATCAGCCTCACATCACGGACTGAAGAGGGCATTTTGCACGTATCTTGATGTCTCCATTTGTAGCTTGTTCTCATTGGGTGAGCTAGGATTTTCTAACTTGCATGTTTTTTTTGTTTTTTCTTTTGTTGTTGTTGTTTTGAGACGGAGTCTCGCTCTGTCACCCAGGCTGGAGGGCAGTGGCATGATCTCGGCTCACTGCAACCTCTGCCTCCCGGGTTCAAGGGATTCTCCTGCCTCAGTCTCCTGAGTAGCTGGGACTACAGGTGCCTGTCACCATGCCCAGCTAATTTTTGTATTTTTGGTAGAGATGGGGTTTCACCATGTTGGTCCAGCTGGTCTCGAACTCCTGACCTCATGATCCACCCACCTCGGCCTCCCAAAGTGCTGGGATTACAGGCATGAGCCACCGTGCCCGGCCTAACCTTGCATTTTTAAGTACTGTAAATGAACTCCATTTAAAGTCATGGATTTATGGTTAATCTTCAAACATACAGAATTAGACAGAACATTTTTTTTTTTCTTATGGGGTAAAAAAAAAAGCAAAGCAACTTCCAGGGAGTACCTTGGAGTCAGAATCCATTACTTAGGTATCTTTTATCTTCTCTATTTACAAATTCTCGTCATATTATTAACAATCCTGACTGGCCCTGAGATGGTCTCAATGATCACTGTTCTGATCTGTCTAGGGGAGAAACTTGGCCTCTTTTCTGCCCTTGTTTCTGCCTCTGTCCTTCCTCGGCAGGAAAGCTCTGGAAGGGGAGCTCCTGCCCTCCCCCTACCCCACATCCCCACCCACAATGGGCCAGAGGAGCCCAACCACTGGTCAAGCACAGGGGGCGGTAGGGGAGTCACCATATGAGAAACTCTCTTCCAGGACAACTTTCTGTGTCTCCAGGTCTGACTCCAGCCATCTTCATCTCCCATTAGAAAGAGTGGCCTGCTTTCCCACTGTTCCCACTAATGGTTTCTCCCCCTAATATTAACAAACAGCATGTGTGAATGTGTTCATTCCTTTTTTTTTTTTTTTGAGACGGAATCTCGCTCTGTCGCACAGGCTGGAGTGCAGTGGCGCGATCTCGGCTCACTGCAAGCTCCACCTCCCAGGTTCACGCCATTCTCCTGCCTCAGCCTCTTCCGAGTAGCTGGGACTACAGGCGCCCGCCACCACAGCTGGCTAACTTTTTGTATCTTTTAGTAGAGATGGGGTTTCACCGCGTTAGCCAGAATGGTCTGGATCTCCTGACCTCGTGATCCATCTGCCTCGGCCTCCCAAAGTGCTGGGATTACAGGCATGAGCCACCGTGCCCAGCCGTGTTCATTCCTTTTTTAAAAAATGCTCTTCAAGGTAACCCTTGGAGAAGGTACCACGGGGCGACTGTCTGCCCTGCCCCAAGCTGTACCCTGATCACAACTTGCTGGCCTACAGGCTGTGGGACAGTTCAGGGACAGCACTCTTTCCCTGCCCCCTCCCACCTTCTCACTTCTGAAATGGGTGATGGTCTTGGGCTCCTCTGAAAGCCTCCTCTAGCTGCAAGGCAGGCCCTGGCCCCATCTCCAAACAAGTAAGGATGGCCTCCTCTCCCTCCACCTGCCATGTGCAGCCTGGCACCTTGGCCCCTTCTCCAGGAGGCCAGCACTTGAGGTTCCCAACTGCACCCTCACCACTCAGCCCGCCCAGTTCTTGTGTCCCAGTTGGCCATATATATATATGTATATATACACACACACATGCATATAAATAAATGTGTGTATATATATAAATAAAATATATGTATATCCCAACTCATTTAATCTTCACAGCAACCCAATGAAAGGGGTACTATTATTACTTCTAGAACCTACTACACAGACATGTTAAGTGACTTGCCTAAGGTCACACAGCTAGTAAATACTAGACTCTTAGGCAATTGTAAATCTTGAGAGTCATGAAGATTTTCTCAAAATATCCAAGTTTGGGAGTTACAGGATCCTGAGGCAGGGCAACCTTGCTCTCCCTGAAGTGCCGCAACGCAGCCCCCACTCTGCGAATGAGAGCCAGCCTAAGAGGACCCCTCCAGATTAGGCTGAAAAACAGAAAGATGTTGGGCGGGCGTGGTGGCGCATGCCCGTAATCCCAACGGTTTAGGAGGTCAAAGCCAGTGGATCACCTGAGGTCAGGAGTTCAAGAGCAGCCTGGCCAACATGGTGAAACCCCGTCTCTACTAAAAGTACAAAAATGAGCTGGGAGCAGTGGCACGCACCTGTAATCCCAGCTACTCGGGAGGCTGAGGCAGGAGAATCGCTTGAACCTGGGAGGCAGAGATTGCAGTGAGCCAAGATCGTGCCACTGCACTCCAGCCTGGCGACAGAGCGAGACTCCGCCTGAAAAAAAAAAAAAAAAAAAAAAAATCCCTGAAAGGTATTTAAGCCAGTATGTTCTCTGTCAGGCAGCCAGCTTCCCGCGGCCCAGCAGAGAAATAAATGAAAGCAGGGGAGGCACAGCCTTTGAAAGTTCTTCTCCAAAGCTGCACTGGCTGTTTGAGATGCAGACCACAGCACCTCATGTATAGACAGCTTTTGGGTTAATGGTGAACCACCAGGTCCTGGATTACCAAGACCAAACAAAAACCAACATCCCCAAAAAAGAGCAAGAGGAAAAGCTGATCAAATAGTAAAGAGAGGGTACAGAGGGAGAGGTGAGCTGGGCAGAGAATCTGATAAGATATCTGGGGCATTTGGTCACCGGCTCCCGGAAACACGCTTTACTTTATTTTACTTATTTATTTAGAGATGGAGTCTCCCTCTGTCGCCAGGCTGGAGTGCAATGGTGCCATGTCGGCTCACTGCAACCTCTGCCTCCCCAGCTCAAGCGATTCTCCTGCCTCAGCCTCCTGAGTAGCTGGGATTATAGGTATGTGTGCTACCACGCCTGGATAATTTTGTATTTTTGGTAGAAACAGGGTTTCACCATGTTGGTCAGGCTGGTCTCTAGCTCCTGATCTCAAGTGGTCCACCCGCCTCGGCCTCCCAAATGGCTAGGATTACAGGCGTGAGCCACCCTGCCCACCTTACATGCTTTACTTTAAAATACAACCTCTGCTTTGATGAAAAAGAGTGAGACCCCTCCCTGGGTCCACAAGACTGACTCCCAGAGTTACCTGAAACATGGAGGCGTGTTGTACAAGGAGCTGTTTCCAGCCTGCACCTTGTATTCCAGGACCGAAGGGCACTCTCGGAGGGCAAAGCCCAGCAGGTCATCACGGACAATCACCACGGTGACCCCAGCAGAGCCAACATTCTTCTGGGCACCAGCAAAAATCACACCAAACTTAAAAAGAGAAAGACATGCTGTTTAAGAAGGATTTGGCCATTTTTCATACATGTATGCAAACTTCCCAACTCTTCCCAAAGCACAATTTCTTTAAGGAAATGACTGTATTCTGTGTAGGGAGGAGTTGATGCTCTAAAGCAATCTCCATCTGGATGGCAAACCCATACTGAGAGTTCCAAAGCCTGAGGATGATCCGTCGGTCTGGTCCTCCCCTGGGTGGGGCTAACCCAAGCCCACCACTGCAAGGTCCTGGCACATACTCACATTTGCTCTGCATACCTCCTTTCTACCCCCAAATCAATCTTTAAAGTGGGGCCTCTAACTCTCCCTGATAAGAAGAGAAGAAACAGATTTTTTTTTTAACTCTCCCTGATAAGAAGAGAAGAAACAGATTTTTTTTTTTGAGACAGAGTCTTGCTCTGGCACCCAGGCTGGAGTGCAGTGGCACGGTCTTGGCTCACTGCAACCTCCACCTCCCGGGTTCAAGTGATTTTCCTGCCTCAGCCTGCCAAGTAGCTGGGATTACAGCATGTGCCACCATGCCCAGCGAATTTTTGTATTTTTAGTAGAGACGGGGTTTCACCATGTTGGCCAGGCTGGTCTTGAACTCCTGATCTCGTGCTGCCCTCCTTGGTCTCCCAAAGTGCTGGGATTACAGGCGTGAGCCACCACGCCTGGTTGAAACAGATTTTTTAATCTATTTACATCTGTATAAAAGGACAGTCAGAAGGTGCTGAGAAAGGAACAAGGGACTGCTATGACAAAGAGAAGGGATGGGACAAGCTGCCTGAGGGAGAAGAAATTATAGAAAACAGATGTTTAAAGGTACTTTAGGTAATTCTGTTGTGCAAGATACAAAACCCACTCCCATGACTCTCTCCATGAAACCCTTAGGAAAACCGAGCGTCGGCAGGAAGTTGGGGGTGGGGGAAGGTAATTTATAGTTATTTAAAATTGCCAGTGCCTGGCGATAATGAAAAGCAGACCACAAACCAAATACAGTACATCTAAACAATTATTATTCAGCCTTAAAAAAGAAAGGAAGTTCTGACACACGCTACAACATGGACAAACCTTGAAGACATTCTGCTAAGTGCAATAAGCCAGACACAAAAGGACAAGTAGTACATGATTCACTTCTAGGAGGTACCTAGAGTAGTCAAATTCACAGAGACAGAAACTAGAATGGAGGCTGCCAGGGGCTGGAGGGCAGGGAGAGAGGGAGTTACTGTTTAACGTACAGGCTTTCATTTGGTAAGATGTGAAAGTTCTGGAGATGGATGGTGGTGATGTCTGCACAACAGTGTGAATGCTCTTACTGCCACTGAACAGTACACTTCAAAATGGTTAAGATGGTACATTTTATATTAAATGGTAAAATTTATTATAAGTATATATTTTCCCAAGTAAAAAGGCAGAATACCACTCAGTCAGTTCAACTGTTATTCTTAGATTCTTTACCCGCATCGCCCCCTGGGGCATATATCTAGAGCATGGGTCCCACTGCTCTGCCTTGGCGAGCCACTCATAAAACGGTATCCTGTTGACGCTTCTGGAGGTGGGTACCAGGCAAGGGGAAGCTCTCTCACACAGGGCCCCTGGGCTCGGGATAATCGGCATCTGCTCTTGAAGACAAGTCACTCCCCGTCTGTTGACCAAACCAGTTTCTAGGAACCACTCTCAAAAGCAGGTAGTTCCCCAAGGACTCGAGTGGGATCCTGCGAGGCAGTCATCATCGCGACGCTGGGAACGGCAGGACTCAGGCACTGCAACAGCTGGGGATTCACACCTGGCAGCCTGCTCACTGGCAGCTGCCCTGGCTCAGGGGTTCTGCAGGCACCAAACACCCACGGTTCTTCCCGCTCTTGTATATATTAAAATGTCCCTGCAGAAACCGAGTCAGTGGGTTCCCCCGACCCTGCCTTTTATACTCTACCTTGGAAACATCCACTGGCTTGGACAGGAAGTTTGAGGACATGTCACAAACCAGTACTGCTCCCTTGACATCGGGTATAAAGTCAAACTCCACACCATGCACTGTCTCATTTGCGCAATAATACACATAGGAGGCATCCGGGTTGAGGTTCCAGGTGCTTGGATCTGGAATTTCTATCATAGAAGACAAGTTTGAGACTTTGCACTTTTCACTCTCCTCTTTTCTCACACAGATGGGAGTCAACCCGGAGACTGACAGGCCTCCCCTAGCAGGGAAAGACCAACTGACTTCAAAGCATTGCACAAGTGAAAGCACCCTCCCAGCCTCATCTTTTGTTACCATCGTTACCAACATCCTGAGAGGACGAGTGATCCAACATTTTGACTTTTACTGGGAACAAATCATCTTCAAAAATGGCATGGGAGGGTGAGCATGGTAGTATGTGCCTATAGTCCCGGCTACTTAGGAGGCTAAGGCAGGAGGATCACTTGAGCCCAGGAGCTGCAGGCTACAGTGTGCTATGACCATGCTTGTGAAGAGCCACTATACTCCAACCTGGGCAACATACAAAGACTGTGTCTCAGCAAAATAAAATAAAGTAAATTTTTCCAAAGGCATGGGAGATATCTGAGTTTTTACTTGTCACCCAGTATCCATCTACCCTACATCCACTGATGGACTAGTAGCTTCTTATTGGGACCCCCCTAGCCCTCACCCACTATCAGCCCATGTAGTTCCAGGGAGCCAGTGAAACCCACAGCCCAGAGGTAGAATGCAACTCAGGCACGGCCACAGGGACTGACTCAGAATGGGGCACAGGAGACATGAGACTGTTACTGGCAATGCTCCGTAAAGGCATTCAAACTTGGGAGAATATAAGGTCAGGAGCTGCTGCAGCCATCTTTCAAGAAAGGGACAGCTTTTTCTGCCTGTGGAGCCACCAGGTCCTGGAGACATTGTTGGGGCCCCTGATCAGGCCACATCTAAAGCCAAACCAGCCCCTGGACTTTTTCAGCTAATTAGCTACTACTAACTACTCACTAGTTTCTGCAGTAAGAGTATGCATAGGCCAGGCACAGTGGCTCACGCCTGTAATCCCAGCACTTTGGGAGGCTGAGGCAGACAGATCACCTGAGGTCAGGAGTTCAAGAGCAGCCTGGCCAACATGGTTAAACTCTACCTATACTAAAAATACAAAAATTAGCCAGGCATGGTGGCGGGCACCTGTGGTACTCGGGAGGCTGATGCAGGAGAATTGCGTGAACCTGGGAGGCGGAGGTTGCAGTGAGCTAAGATTATGCCACTGCACTCTAGCCTGGGTGGCAGAGCAAAACTCTGTCTAGAAAAAAAAATAGAAAATAAAATAAAATAAGAGTATGCATAGGCTCTAGTTTTAGCTAGTACAGCCACCCAATCTAAATGGTAATGAAATAACAACTGACAAGGGCAGAAAAGAACTGAAAACCACAGATTGCCCTGGGTTGGGGTAACCCACCAGTCAGCATTTCACCACCCAGCTCAGCTCCCAGAACTTACTTGTATAACTCCCAAGTTTAGGGTGAACGATATTTACAGTCCCAAACTTCTTGGCTTCTTCTGCGGCCTTAGCTGACCAAGCTCCTGTCACCACATAGTCCGCACATCTTCCTGCTTTCAAGCCAATCAGGTTTAATGGGACAGCACCAAACTGGCCAGACCCACCTCCTTGCAAAAAAATCACCTTATAGTTGTCTGGAACGGCTCTGGGCAGAAGCACAGGTAACAGTAAATACATAAACTCATGTGGTCAAAGATTAAGAACAAGTGATGCTCTACCAAGTGCTTTACCTTGGGTGGATTTACTACAAGAAATATGGTAATGTTCTAATACTACTTTGTCTTCCCTAATTCACTCATTTATTTATGCAATCCTTGAACAACTATTTACTGGAGACTGTGTTGAAAGCCTAGGGTGACTGTTGGACCTACAGGTCTTCCTCCTCTTCCTAGCGACAATGGCCTGATGTTCCTTTAGGAAATTACCCCTCTGCCACTCTCAGTCCACATGGTTCAACTGTGGTCAACCCCGGCTCAAGGGGATGAGCACCTGCCCCAGGCTAGCCAATGGAATTTGGTACTGAGACCTTTACTCGAACTTCTTGGTAAGGAAAGCTGTTTCTATTGAGGGAAAGAAGAAACTTGTAGGAGCTGATCCTGCAACCAGTGGTGGCCACATAGTAAAGAGAACACATAAGAAAGCAGAGCCAGAAGATGCGGGAAAATCACTTTCCTGCAATCATTTAGAAGCACCTAAATCCTCCTGCATTTATCTGTTAGGTGAGATAATACATTTCTTTTTTACTTAAGCCAGTGAGTTGGGGGTCCTATAACTTACAACCAATAATCCTGTGCTATACACCGTGCTATGAACCAAGTGGATGTTGGGCAGGAGGTTTTGATAATGTTTTAGGCCTGGCCATGAAACTATATATCTATTATACATCAAAATAAAAAGCAAAATTCTTTGACTCCAGGATGAAAAATTAAGATAACGATGCGAATGGCTACAGGCAGTAGAAATAAGCCCAGCTCCAAAAGGACAAGGCTATGGAAACTGGACCCAAGCCTTTAAGTAAGGTCAGAGCCTGGGAATAGGTGTACAGAAGCCAGATGACCAGGGAACAGAGCTCCAGCAAAGATATAGAAGTAAATTAATAAAGGGCAAGGCAACGTGGCAGGGTCTTGGGGAATGGGGTGGTAGGTGCATAAATATCTTGTCCTGAAAGATGCATGACCTACATTCAGTGCTTAGTAGGACAGCAAGCAACCAGCAGGTCTTAGGAGAGTCTAGCCATGAGGTTCTCAGCAGCTGGGAAGACTGATAACCCAAGACAGAGATCCAGGTTCACATTATTCAGATGCAGGGCGGTTAACAAGGCCAATAATTAGAGGGAAGGAGACCAGGCCAAGATCTAGGTACAGGTATACAAGGTAGGAACCAGGTTAGGAGAAGAAAAGATAGGCCCTTAAATTGAACTGGGACCCCGGTCAGAGGAAGTTCATAGCCATGTGGTCAAATGCCATCTTTCTTCAGCCTAATGTTCCAAATACCCACTCCATGAAGGACAGGATTGTCCTATGAATGTGACATGATACTCAGCAGGCCAACGGATGGGAGAGGCCAAGCAGATGGCTACCAGCTCTGAACATTCACACTGCAATCAGCGTCTGCTGCTCCTCACAGAAATCCCACCCAGCCCTCCCCATCAGAATCACTTTATCAAGCAATTTGAAAAACTTGAGATAATCAGTATAATTCAAATTTTGTTAATGTAATAACGCAAGAATGGGTCCTAACATATTAGTGATTATCCCTGATTAGTGGGATTCAGGGATACAGTTAATTCCAGTTGAGTTGTGAGCTACAATGTTTTCCCTAAACTTTCTACCAGAAATGTGCATTATTTTTGTGAAGAGGAAAAAAAAAATGGTATGCTTTCAAATGTGCTATATTTATAGGTTTATGTGAACATAAACATGTTATGTGAACATGTTTATATAATATATAAAAATCTCTCCTTTAAATAGCAATCTATTTAAGAATAAGGTGTCCTCTGGATAGGAAAGGCAGTGTAGATAACCCAGGAGATTTCGTCTAGGCAGCAGTTCCTAGAGTTCAGAACTCTTACAATTACCCAAAGAGCCTGTTAAAAACAAAGTCTCTCTGGAGATTCTGATGCGGCAGGACTAAGTGGTGCCCGCCACTTCATTTTCTTTTTCTTTTTTTGAGATGGAGTCTCGCTTTGTCACCCAAGCTGGAGGGCAGTGACGTGGTCTCAGCTCACTGCAACCTCCGCCTCCCTGGTTCAAGTGATTCTCCTGCCTCAGCCTCCTGAATAGCTGGGATTACACGTGGGTGCTACCATGCCCAGCTAATTTTTTTTTTTTTTTTAGTAGATGGGGTTTCACCGTGGTAGCCAGGATGGTCTTGATCGCCTGGCCTCGTGATCCACCTGCCTCAGCCTCCCAAAGTGCTGGGATTACAGGCTTGAGCCACTGTGCCCAGCCCCACTTGAATTTTTTATACTCCCCACTAACCAGGTGACTCTGATGGTATGAAACTCAAACTTTGAGAACAACTGAACTAGTTTATAGTCAATTATGCTGACAAAGATGACCATTTCTTTGTCATTTTTATCTCTTTCATGCCAGTTTAACTGCCACAGTGCTGAAAAATCTTTCCTAGATACAGTGACTTCAAATCTTTGGAAATATCACATAAAATAAAAACAAAAACATACAAACACAGAATGGGGAACAAGCAAAAAGCATTATGTACTAATAGTGAGTTGGAGAGAATCTTAAAAGGATTCTTTTAAATTACGAAATATTCTGAACAAACAATAGAGTGTAGAAGATAATGGAAGACATCCGGGTTTAGGAAGTATCTATCAAAAGTAACAGAATTTGGTCTTTTTTAAACTTACAGCAATTCCCGCACAAGAGTCTCTGTATTGTTAATAATCTTGGCAAAATCTGATGACCTGTGACTCATTTCTGTGAAAGGAAAGATAAACAACAACAACAACAACAACAACAAAAATGCCAGTTCAAAACCAAGTGAACAGAAATACCTATGATATTTGCAAGGAAACAACAATACAGGGAAATTTCAGTTATTCTGCATTCTTTTTTTTTTTTTTTTTTTTTTTTTTTTGAGACGGTGTCTTGCTCTGTCGCCCAGGCTGGAGTGCAGTGGCCGAATCTCAGCTCACTGCAAGCTCCGCCTCCCGGGTTCACGCCATTCTCCTGCCTCAGCCTCCCGAGTAGCTGGGACTACAGGCGCCCGCCTCGTCGCCCGGCTAGTTTTTTGTATTTTTTAGTAGAGACGGGGTTTCACCGTATTAGCCAGGATGGTCTCGATCTCCTGACCTCGTGATCCACCCGTCTCGGCCTCCCAAAGTGCTGGGATTACAGGCTTGAGCCACCGCGCCCGGCCTATTCTGCATTCAAACTGTGGGCCGAGGCTCACGCAGTTTAGGGGATCATCCACACTGATTTTCAAATTGCAAACATTTAGCTTTATCGTCATGACAGACGCATTTTTCAAATGGTCCATTCATTGAGCAAGCTACTTGTTAATTCATCACTCCATGATGCTCTCTGTGATTCTTCTTACAATCTCTTTCTCACAAACAGGAATCCATGTCCAACAGTTGCCCTTTAGGTCTAGAGCACAAAATTCCACGCTGTGATCTCACTTCACAGAAATCTAAGTATATGTCCCAAACCAACAGGAACAAAATTTAACAGAAATAAGCAATACAGTTAACCCTATGGTCTCTTAATACCATGCAGTCTTCAGAACTACCAAAAATAAAAGAAAATAAGTTTTAGAATGCAGAGGTCCTCTTCCCCAAAAACATAGGGGAAACTTCGTAAGATTATCAATGTTTGAGGTCCTCATAAAAGGCTTGTGTACTTTTAAACTTTAATGAGGTTGTATTTAAGTACAATAAAAACTGTAAATTAAATGCAAAGCAATATTATAAATGTTTGGAGGCAATATTATGCAAATATACGTATCTTCTGATCCTAGATCCTATGATTAGCAAAAACCAATTATGACAGGGTAAACTGAGATGTCAGAGCCTCTCACCAGCATTTATGCTATTTTCAAAATGGTTTCTATCAAACATGCAACCCAAGCTATTAAAGTTTAAAAATGTATCTATAAAGGCCTATAGGAAGACCCTGTAGGCCCTGTAATTTTATATTTGATGCATTTAAATTAGTTCCCTTTGGGCCAGGGCTCAGTGGCTCAAGCCTGTAATTTCAAAACTTTGGGAGGCCAATGTGGGAGAATTGCTTGAGGCCATGAGTTTGAGATCACAAAGTGATCACAAAGTGAGATCCCATCTCATGGGATCTTTAAAAAATATTTTAAACATTTTTTAAAAATTAGCCCGGTATGGTGACATGTACCTATAGTCCTAGCTACTCAGGAGGCTGAGGCAGGAGGGTCACTTGAGCCCAGGAGTTGAAGGCTGCAGTGAACTATGATCACGCCATTGTACTCCAGCCTGGGTGACAGAGGAGGACCATGCCTCTTAAAAAAAAAAAAAAGTTTCCTTTGAAACCTGGACATTCACATAATTCAAAAGTAAATCTTACCAAGAACACTAATGCCAACTCCTTTGTAGTCTAATAACTCCTTTTGCATCTCTAACAATACCTAGAAAAAAATAAAGGAAAATAAGATTATTTCAATATGCTCTACACGGCTTTCCCTCCGCACATACAAACCTGAGGAGGGGACGAGGAAGGGTCTACAGGGAGGTTCCCAGGCGTCCGTCCCCACCCACAGCCAGTCCCCTTCCTCCCCATGTCCACAAAGCCAGCGATGATGCAACTTACACACAAGGTAAGCATGAAATTAGGCAATGTGACTGATGTTGATACACTTTTTCCAAAGTCCTGAATTTACCAATCCCCTAGAAAATGTCCCCTTCACAAATCTCATTCACCACTCCCCTAAAGCTAAAGTACAGAATGCATCAAGTTCTGGGTTAAAGGGACAACCATAAAAACAATTGTGTCCAGATGACACAGGGAACTCCATTTTCCGATGTCTTTTGGTCTAAGGTGCTAGACTGGGAAGCGTGGGGTGGCCAGGAAGAAGGAAGAGCCTGCTGTGAATAAGATTTGCCCCAGGGTGCTGCCACAAGACTGGCACAATGTTGATAGTCATTGAGTCTCAGAGATGGGTCCTTGGAGGTTCCTTACACTACTTTTACCTTTGTGTATGTGAGGAATCCCATAATAAAAAACAAAGAGAAAAAGCAAAGCTTTAAAAATGAACATAAAATAAGTGCAAAAGCAACCAGAGAAGGTCTACAAATAGGAGGCACTTTTTTTTAAGATGCTTGCTAAGGATGGCATCATTAAAACACAGCTATCACTTAAACTGGATTGCAACTTGACTCAAAAAACAGTATTTTAACAATAAAGAATTAGACAAGGCCGGGCGCGGTGGCTCACACCTGTAATCCCAGCACTTTGGGAGGGCAGATCACGAGGTCAAGAGATTGAGACCATCCTGGCCAACATGGTGAAACCCCGTCTCTACTAAAAATACAAAAATTAGCTGGGCGTGGTGGCGGGTGCCTGTAATCCCAGCTACTCGGGCTGAGGCAGAAGAATCGCTGGAACCTGGGAGATGGAGGTTTCAGTGAGCCGAGATCACACCACTGCGTTCCAGCCTCGTGACACAGCGAGACTCCGTCTCAAAAAAAAAAAAAAAAAAAGAGTTAGATTTAAAAAAAGACTGCCTTGACGACTGGGTCTAAGAATGTGTTATTGTTTTCTGAAATGCCGGATGCTTGTTAACACTAGCTGATCAAATAAACTAGAGTGAATCTTTCCTTTAAGTAAAGAGAAGCATTCACCTGTGAATAATCTTTGAACTTGCTCTGAGGCTGTATCTTTCTTATAGACAGCATTCATTGAAAACAGTTCTATAAAAGTTTATAACCAAAATAATTACAAAGAGTTTTAAAGACTGCTACACAAAAATTACACCTTCCTAATCCAATCGGTCTTTTTTTTTTTCCCAGTTGAAGAATCCATTGCTCTTGTGGATCACAACCAATTTTTCTTTTGCTGTTGTTAAGAGACAGGGTTTTGCTCTGTCACCCAGCCTGGAATGAAGTGGGACAATCACAGCTCACTACAGCCTCAAACTCCTGGGCTCAAGAGATCCTCCCACCTTAGCCTCCTGAGTTGCTTAGATTACAGGCGTGCGCCACCACACCCAGCTCACAACTAACTTTTTAAATGAAACAGAACAGACTAGAGCAGGATAGAATACAAAATAGTGTATGTCACAGGTAATTAGGCTACTCATCATTTCATAAGGCATTTATTTTTGTTACAATTCAATGTGTATACTTTGTCATTTTGTAAACACGTTTTTCATTGTAGTTTACAGTCAAAAAAAGTTTGAAAGCTGCTCTAATCTTTACAATTCAACTAAATCAAGGAAACACATAAAAAGCAACATCTGCCCGCCCTTCGCCCTCCTACCTCCCAGGTTACATGCAATCCAAGGACAAAAATCCTCCCAGAAAAATTAATAATAAATAATTGTATTACTGATGACAATTGCCATTACAATTATAGCAATAAATTAATAACGAACTACCTACTGAACAAATATTGGGAACCCTCCAAAGCATGGGGGGGAGGGTTGAAGGAGGAGGCTACAGGAAACATTTCTACAGCTGCAGCAGGGAATCTCGCCTAAAATGAACTGTAATCACTGAGAAAAAATAAGCCCTGTCCTCTCAGCTACTGTGAGCGCTGCCCCTAGAAAAGCAAGACGTCCTTTCCCCTTTAAATTGGATTCTCTGTTCTTACCACAACACAGAGGAGGCTCTGTCCCGGGGAGATTTCTACTCTGCTCAACAATTGATAATTGTAAAATACTTGGCTATGCCCCATGCTGCTCTAACATATTATCAGCTCTATCCTGGTTAGAAAAATAAAAATCTAACAGCAGTGGCAGCCGCCTGACAATGAACTCAAGGCACATCAGAGACTTTGCCTTCTTCACTGCGGGTGGGGCTGGGGACGGTGGGTTCGGCGGGGTAGGGGAGGAGCCAGGCTGGGGCCTGGGAAGGCAGAGAGTGAGTTCCCCTAGCAAGATCTGATTGTGGCCCGGGGGAGAATTCAATCATTCGGTTTACTCCAGAACCAAATGAACAGATAATTGGGTTAAGCAGCCCAAAGCCCACCAGAGTTCGAATACTCGAACGCCTTTAGGGGACAAGCAGGTTAAAAAAAGCAGAGGGGTGGGGATAAAGGCTTTAGGAAAGGGTAGGTTCTATGGGGGACAAGGAGGGGAAAGTTGGACTGAAGGTTTTCAAATTTACATTTCTGAAAAGCAGTGTTCCTAAGTGCTCGCTAAAGCAAACACTGGTGTAGGGGGTAGGGGGGCACCCACACGCGGACCTTTAAGTTTGCAATCCCTTTCAGCTAACGTGATCCACTGCCATATGCAAAACCTGTCATCGGTTCATTTCCATTCATCACTCATTCACACTATGTCCATTCATGCATCCGCTCGGGCATCACAGTGCCCGGGCTCGCCGCACAGGTGCGCGAGGCGAACGAAGAGATCAGAGTTTTTTCTTTTCCGCCCCGCCCCAGCCCCCGGCCCGGCCCAGGAGATGGCACAGCCCGGGAGTCTGCAGGTGCGCGGCACCGGCGGGGCAGCAGGCCCCGGCCAGCTGAGTAGTGCACTGCCTCGCATCAGCAGTCAGGGCCAGGGGCAGCTGCACCGGCACGCCTCGCTGAGCTTCCTCACCAACTGCATTCTTGCCGAAGCCCGCTTGCCAGAGCTGCTGATCCCGCTGTGCATGCTGATGCAAAGCGCCTAGGGGACTCAAGGCGGGGAGCGAGAATCCGACTGCCACACGCAGGGATGCAAACCCACCCGCGCGCGTGCTCCCGCCTGAACCTCACTCCCGGCGCCCACTCGCGGGGACTTACTGAGCGCGGCAGCTTGGCGGGACCAGGCCCAAAGTTGACCACCTGCCTCGGGGCGTCCATGGTGCGGCGGCTAGAGCGGCGAGTCAGCCAAGGAGGACCGAACGCGTGAACTGCTAGCGTTCCCGACCGCCGCGGTGAGAGTCTGCTGCCGGCTCCGCACCCCTGCCCTGTTCCAGGGCCGAGTCGGCGCCCCATTGGCCCGCGCTGTCGCAGGCCCTGCGCTGATTGGTTCGCGCGAAGGAGCTCGCATCCCCATTGGTCGCGCTTCTGAACCGAGTCCGAGTAGTTGCTCCTCCTCGCGTTTACTGTTTCAACCCCCATTTTTGATTAATGCAAGGAGCGCACGAGATTGCGCCAGCCAGCAGAGCCGGCTCGGCTGCGCGCCCGCCCGAGGGTTGTAGGCGGCGGGAAGAGGCTGCCCCTGCCAACCTGCCTTCGCCCCTTGAGCCCTCAATCAGGCCGGTTCCAGTCCTCCAACCCCAGAGGACCCCAGCTCCTCTCTCTTGGCCGAAAGGGCAGTTGCCGAGCAGATTTGTCGCCCGCATCCACCCACCTCTCCACCACCAGCCCCCAGTTTGGGCTGTGATGTATTTGTTCCAGAACCAGAAGTCACTAACCTACCGAACTTTTCTAAGCACCCCCACGGGCGTCAGATACCCCAGTGGAGAGAGAGGACCCCCCCCAAGGTTGGAAGCGCAGGATGAAGAAGGGCCGGGGGTGGGTGGATAAGGTTCTTTGTATTTGCACGTGGGTCCCGAGTTCCTGCACGATTAAAGAACGGAGGTGGCCAAGGACGCAAGGAGGAGCGATAGCCTGGGAGCGTGGATGTCCGCCAGGCAAGCCCTTTAAAGTCGCTGATTCTCCATTTCCTCCTTTGTGAAACGAGTGAGCTGGAACCCTGCGACGGCTCTCAGGTTGCCCCCGCGCTGACAAGCTGTGAGTTTAGAAACGTGAGGAGATAACAACAAGAACGCGATACCCCTAGGGCGCTGCAGCCCAAACCAGAGGAAGGTGGCCCCTAGCCAGGCCAGGCGCACGGCCAGAGCTGCTCAAACTTTTCCACAGAAGTGTCCTTCTCAAAAGAACTCCAGTGGAGACCCGCATGGGGTTCTGAAACAGAAAACCCTCCCCCTACCCTGCAAGAAAGAAGTTCCTTTGAAGTCTGGAATTTCATCATTTTTAAACTATGAATTTTGCATTCTGTGCCATAATTTAACCTAGTTTCTTTTCATGTAAAAATATTTTCCCAGTCTGAGTAAAATTGATGCGCCAGGAATATACACAGTGCAGTGCAACTGCCCCGTTTAGAGAAGGCTTGTAATTGGTCAGGGCTTTGGCTTTTGTTTGCTTTTCCTGATGAGAATGTGGGCAGTATGGGGCTGACAGCAGAGGTACTGCTCTGGATCTGGGAATTGGAAGACAACGTTTCCAGAAAAAGGCAAGATGAACAAAGCCCCTGCGTTCCTCAGCAACTTCATTAAGAAAACTGCAACATTGAAGAGAGAATAATCTCAGCCCAGAAACTCAGGCATGCAAGAAGCGTCACATATCCATTGTTTTATGTAAATAACTCAGTTATTTTTACATTATATATTAGAACATATTTTTACATTATATATTAGTAGCCGCCCCTAGCAGCTAATCTACTGGGGAGTAAGGGAGTCAGCCTTCATCCTTCCTGGAGTTAGTTCCTAACACCAGGGATTTACACAGTCCCATGTAGTGGGTTGGGAGAAGGGACGGCACATCCATTTGGTCCTCTGTTCCCCAAAAATACGGCTGAGTTGTTTCCACTGCCCAGGCTCATGTGGCTGCTTGGGCTGATGATATATCTGATATATCCCTGCTACTTCTGTATCCCACTAGGGGCACAGGAATTTGGGGTGGGGCTATTGCCTCATCTGCTAAGACATTCCCTGCAGCTGGTCCTCCCTGGGGTCCTGCAGTTTCCAAGGCGGTATTTCAGGGACACAAGTCACACATACCCTGAGCCTCAGGACCCACTGATCTCTGTTTGTCTTCCTCCCGCCCCGGGGCAATCTCCTCTTCGGTCTAGGGAAAATCTGTCTTTTCCATGTTTCTTCCTCACACTGTGCCCCCAAACACAAATTAAACCAGAGCCACAAACTCAAATGCCTTCAGGGACCACTCAGGGATATGAAACAAGTAGTGGGAACTGTGGCAAATTGAGTTCATTTGTCCATTTGCGGCACAGGTGCACGCGGCCACTGCACATTTGTGATTCCCCCATCCATGGGATAGGGTTGGTGGCAGGAAGTGGCTGCCCAGACCGGCTTCATGTTTCCCAGCTCCCCTTGCACCTAGGTGAGCCACATGACTGGGTCCCCCCCGTGGAATGTGGGCCAAGTGGATGTGTGTCACTTTCAGGCCAGGGCGGTTAAGAAATGGGTGTGCTTCTCCACTTCCTTTTTCCCATTCCACAGGCTGAAAACAAAAAACTCCCTGGCCCCTAAGGACAGTGGAGACACAGCAAAGAGGGAGCCCCAGGTCCCTGAATCACCTGCACCAGACTTGTCATATGTAAGTGAGAAATCAACTTCTTTTGTGCTATGTCACTGAAATATGAGAGGCGATTTGTTATGGCAGCTCACGTTATCCTAATTAACACGCCATCCTAAATGCAACAGCTGAAGTTCAGATCCAGCTGGTTGTTGCCAAGTAGGCAAATGAAGTTGCTTGAGCTATCTTCACATTTTGAAAGAAAACCCAGGAACCCAGATTTTTATGTGACATCTCCTCATTTTTAAACATCTACAAATGTAGATTTCAGCAAGACACTGTACAAATCAATATTTTGAGGGGCAAACTCCAGCTTATCTAAGGCCTTATTGAGCCTATAGGTAACAAGCTCTCCGAAGGACTGTTTATAGTGTTCTGCTCCCAAATTTCCTCCGGTTCAAAAAGGAACACTCTCAGCTAAGTGCTTGAATAAAGCAGCAGCAAAGGAGGAAACATACTTTAATCTCAAAATATTATTTTGTCCTTCTTGCCTATTTTGCACTGATCTGTAAAGACAGTCCAGAGGAACGCCTGCATTGCGGGAGGGATCCTCCCCTCTTAGAAGATTCTCATTTAGCAGTACAAAGAAGCTTCTCTATGAAATACATATTTTGTAAAAAGGCAGAAATTCAATTTTCACAAGTATTATTCATTGAGTACTTCTATATGTGAAAGATGCTGGGCTCTGCTGTGACTCCCAGTCGGATCCAGCCATCCTGTTTAGCCGGGAGTGAGAAGAGAAGCAGGCAACATTGTTGCGCAGGGGAGAAAATCTATTTGGAATGAGACAAGATTATTTCTGCCGCCCTTTTTGTAGTTGGAGCTAAAGATCCTTTTCCCTTATCATTATTTCCAGAAAACATGAGGAAGGAAAGCTGGGCACGGTGGCTGACGCCTATCATCCCAGCACTTTGGGAAGCCTAGGCAGGCGGGTCACTTGAGGTCTGGAGTTTGAGACCAGCCTGGCCAACATGGTGAAACCACGTGTCTACTAAAAAAAAAAAATTAAAAATTAGCCGTGCATGGCGTCTCGCACCGGTAGTCCCAGCACTCAAGAGACTAAGGGAGGAGAATCGCTGCCCCCAGCTCCAGCAACCACCATTCTACTTCCTGTCTCTATGAATCTGACCACTCTAAGTACCTCTTGTATGCAGAATCATACAGAATGATTGATCCTGGGAGGCGGAGGTTGCAATGAGCCGAGATTGCACCACTGTACTCCAGCCTGGGTGACAGAGTGAGACCCTGTCTCAAAAACAAACAACAATTTTAAAAAGTGGGAGAGAGGCAGTAATCATAGGTTATGTAGCAAAAAGAAACCAAAAGCCAAAATCCTATTACTTTCTTTATTCTGACCCCAACAGATAGGAGAAGATATCCATCCTGTCTTTACCTCAGTTTATTTCCTTACCTACTTTGCTTCATTTTTTTATTGTGATAAAACATGTATAACATAAAATTTGCCATTTTCAAGTCTACAGTTAAGGGGCAGTAAGTACAGTCACATTTTTGTGCAATCGTCACCACCATCCACCACCAGAACCTTTTCATCTTCCCACACTGAAACTCTGTACACATTAAGCTATAACTCCCTCCACTCCCCAGCTCCAGCAACTACCCTTCTACTTCCTGTCTCTATGAAACTGACCACTCTAAGTACCGCCTGTAAGCGGAATCATAAATAATTTGCCCTTTTGTGTGACTGGTTTATTGCACTTAGCATAATGTCTTCAGGGTTTATCCATTGTGCTTCATATTTTTTTTTTTTTAGAGATAGGGGTCTCACTATGTTGCCCACTATGGTCTCGGATTCCTGCCCTCAAGTGATCCTCCCATCTCAGTCCAACAAAATCCTGGGATTACAGGCATGAGCCATCGCCCCTCGCCTCGTTTTACTTTATTTTTAAAGATTATTATAGATCTTTAAAAGATCTGCAAGCTTTGCACAAGTGAAATCCCTAAAGAGGTTATTTAAGAGGCATGCTGTCTGTGGATGAATTATACAGAATTATACAGGGGATGCACACTGCTTCTACTTCTTACATCCTAAAAAGATTCCAAAGAGGAAAAAGCATCATAATTTATTTTACTTTTTTTTTTTTTTTTTTTAAGAGAAAGGAGCATAACTCCTGACACCATCTCTGTAACGTGTTCACACACTGGTATTCTCCACTCTTAGCCCCGCTGGCTCTGCTCATACGCGAGTGCATTTTTGGGATCAGCACTCTTCATGAGGGCTGCCTCACAGAACGGTTCCACGTGGAAGCCTGAAAACCAGCCACAGACCACTCGTTTCACCACCTGTGCAAAGTCAACACGTGCCTATTTCAGACAACCATCCAGTCTGTTTGAGAACGACTTTTGTAGAGTTGATAATGTGTGGGTTGTTTTGTTCTTTCCTTTTCTTTATGAGGCCAGAGGAAATACTAAGGCAAAACAGAGAGAGAAAGAAAATCCAGGGATGATGGGAGCGGAAGCCAGTTCAGGATGTGAAGTCTTGCTTCTTCCTCTTGTTTTTCTCATGCTTCAAACTGAGTGCCAACTCCAAAGAACCACACACACTCCCTCTGAGATAAGCAGGGACTGTCATTTAATTGTATTGTTTGGCTTATGTTTTGTACAGAAAGGCAGCAAAGATTAATTTAAAATAACAAGAATTTAAAACTGCTAGGGGTGAAAGGCATCTCTGTAACCATCAAAATGAACTGGGCGGGGCAAGGGGAGCAGCTGGCCGGAGTGGAGGGAGCTGGAGGGGAGGGAAGACGGGCTCAGCATGTTGTGGTGTGTGCATCTGAGGCACATCCAAGCAGGTGTGTGTGAAGACTTTTTAATGATGTAGGAATACACCTCGTATGAAATATCGAAATGAAAGAAAAAGCTGCTTCTCATCAGCACAACAATTAACTATCTCCAAAAACAATTTTTTTAAGTCCACGTCCTTGGAGTCACAAATTCTACTCAAACTTAGACAACAAATTATGGTCCCAAGTGAGAACATCAACAAATGCATTCAGATTCATTCATTCAACAAATACTGTCACGTGTCGCTTAACAACAGGGATATGTTTTGAGAAATGCATCCTTGGGCGATTTCATCATTGTGTGAACATCATAGAGTGCACTTACACAAACCTAGATGGCACAGCCTGCACACACCTAGGCTGTATGATACAGCCTATTGCTCCTAGACCACAAGCCTATACAGCGTGTTACTGTACTGAATACAGTGAAGATTTATTGAATGAAAGAATGAGGTTACATATACTATACCTGTTGTGATCATTCTGCTAAAACAAAGAGAGGTCTGTTCCAAAGTTGATGTCTTCACCCCTACAGACAGAAGACTGCTTACTGTTATTAATTATCCTGCACCCCTTTCAGCAAGGTTTCAAAGCAATTTCATCCTTCCTCATCCTCAAATTCAATCTGTTCTGCTTCACCACTTTTCTCTGCTCCATCAAC
Source organism: Piliocolobus tephrosceles (assembly GCF_002776525.5). Lineage (NCBI taxonomy): Eukaryota > Metazoa > Chordata > Mammalia > Primates > Cercopithecidae > Piliocolobus > Piliocolobus tephrosceles. The sequence continues at coordinate 92,187,573 of NC_045447.1, read as the reverse complement.
TTCTATGTCCATGCTGCCTGCCTCGTCCAAGCTCCCGTGATCTCTTCCAGACTCTTGGGCCTGGACTCCTTGCACTGACATCACCACCTTAGAATCCATTCTCCAAACTGCAACCACAGTCAACTTTTGAAAACATACATAAGCTTTAATAAGTCTACCTGTTAATCTAAGTCCTCCATTTAAATGGA